>NW_015555703.1:723235-729426 GCF_001515605.1 Sinocyclocheilus anshuiensis
ATTATAATCTTCACTGTAGTGTGTTATTTGATTTAACATCTACTAAATTGCAACTTCATCATTACAAATTATTTAATATCACACACACACACACATACACACACACATTTTAATTTAATTTCAGTTAACATGTAATTAAGAGTCCGAAAACACTACATTCACTTTGCACTTAAGTATATAGTTCTAAAATACATTTTTCCATAAGTAATTTTTTTTTTTAAGTATGCTAAAGTGCACTTCTTTTTCAAAATTTTGAGTGCAGGAAAAAGAAAGTGGCCTTGTCTGCAATAATAATCAACGCCACATCCCTCAAATGGTGTTAACACATAATGGAGGACTCTTTGTGGTATTTAATAACCCTAAAAGGAAGCTTGCGCTACGCTGACAGTGTTTTGGAAACTCTCCACCACTTCAGCACAAGCAGAGGAAAACTCAAGACTGTGACTCTGTGCTTTGAGAAGTCACATCAGAGAGAGACTTTTATTACATGTTGGACACAAAGCAAGCTGTGTTTCACAGGAAACCTTATACAGAGCTCAAAGAACACGAAACAATGTCTAAAATATGAATATATGCCTTTTATAATTACTGTATTCCAGCTCAACATGGCCAGTGACTGTAAATATCCATAAATTCAGTCATCATTTATTCACCCACAAGTTGTTCCAAAGTTTCTTTCTTCTGTTGAACACAAAAGAAGATATTTTGAAGAATGCTGGGAAACATTTGGCGGTTGGTGGTAACTACTGGTAACAAAAAAATACAATAGAAGTCAATGGCTACCGTCATCTGTTTGGTTGCATACTTTCTTTAAAATATATTTTCTTTCTTTCTTTATTTTTTTGGGTGAACAATCCCATAATACTAAACACATATAGTGTAAAGCTACTGTATTGTGTAAAATTAGTTCACTTCTTTCATGTTTGATTTTGCTATAGACATGTCTTAAACAAGCTGTGCCCAATTGTAGTGACTGCAAAATCTTCCGATTTAAAAATAGTTCAGGCTTTTGTTCAGCGTCACATACTACAGCATGGAAAACACTGTGTGGCAGGGCTTGTTGTTTATCTGAAGGATAACTTTGACTTCTGACGTCTACAGGGGGCTCTGGAGGAGGTTTTCCTCAAGTGCTTGTCTGTTCTGGCTCAGTTCTCCGTGCCCTCAATCCTGACCAGCTTCCAAATTGTGAAGTGACAGGGACGGTATTAGCCAAGTGATCATCCGACAGTAATCTATTTCCTCATGATTGGAGAATTATCCAGTGCTACTTGACAAACGCCATGCGAGCTGTCGTAGGTGTTTTATGCATGATTTATTTCAAATGAACCAGTTCAGCTCAGATGAGTTTGATTTCATATGTAAATTAGGTTGAAATTTTCAATTATTATTGTGAAAGAGAATCAAATTGAATGTCTCCTGCGCAAATGCCATGGAGCATGTGTGCTAATGTCTAGACGTCAGCTCAAAGTTAGTGATTTGCCATTTATGTAGGAGGAGACTGGGGCTAGTTGTCACACTTTATATATATTATAAATTGTTAAATAGAAACTGTATTGGTGATACTTGCCTTTATTCATAAGTCTCATCTTTGTGTTTACATTAATTTGGAGATTCAGCGTGAAATTAGAGTATACATTTGAATGTTAGGGGCAATTACCTGCTCTGATCTAACATTTATTAAAAATACTCTTGTTCAAACTTTCATTAACAATATACATTCATGACATAACTGATTCTTGTCTAAATTTATCCCAGTGTTTTATTTTATATTTATTTGTGTGTGTGTGTGTGTGTGTGTTCACTTTTTTTTACCCAGCAACTACGGAAAAATATGACAGTACTGAAATGTAATAATTCAGTCATCATTTACTCACCCTTAAATTGTACTATGGCAGTCAATGGCTAACTGCAACTGTTTGGTTAACAGCATTCTTCAAAATATCTTCTTAAAGCAGTCAGCCCTGCTTGCCGTTTCTTGGAAAGGTTCCTGTAAATTAAACAGCACACCATGTATACTACAGCACACTTCAAAATACCAGCAGGCATGCAGCACACACTGAGCACTGGATTCCCATTCTTCATTCATTAATCGCCAGATTGTTTATAAGTAGAATACTCAAACTCCACTTCAAACAGCTGTGTCTTCATTCTCCACCACACTACACCCACAGCATGATGCATGCATACGCAGAAACAATAAAGACTTTTAAATGAACTGAATTGACCATTCTCTCTGGATTTCCACTACATTTCTCCTCTAATCTCAACAGATTTTCATTTGCTAGAGGCTAGCCTGTACACTGAGGGCAGTAAAGCAGAAAATTGCCCTGCTCTGAATCCCTCAACACGAGCCACAGCAGCTACCTCATCCAGATGACATTACTGGAACATCTTTTACCGCAAGGTTAAATGGTCAAGAGAGCTTAAACTCTGATGTGTGGAGATTATTGAATTAACCCATTCATTTCCCAGTGAACATGGCCGTACCCAGGCTTTGAAAATTAGTGAGGGCCAGGGTGATGGGGGTTGGTGTTAAAGAATTGTGTTATAATAACCCCTACAAATTATGATTATTTTAAAATCATACCCTATTTATTGCATCAAAATTTGATACTTTACTATATTTAAAGGGTTAGTTCACCCAAAAATGAAAATTAGCCCACAAATTACTCACCCTCAAGTCATCCTAGGTGTATATGACTTTTTTCTTTCAGACGAATCCAGTCGGAGTTAGTGGAAAAGACAAGTCCAAAAACGCTTATAATAGCTGGATCTATTATAGATGTTAGGCCCGCGCCTCACTCACAATACTCTCAAGAGACTCGTTTACTCCGCCAGCGGCTTGCAACTATCATTTTCATACAGGGACGCTAAACATTCTTGCAAACTGTCTAAACTGAATTATACATGTCATGCAGGCATTCATATGAGGAGTTTAACAGCAAATTAGTCATTCAAAGAACCTTCCTGTTCAGCATTCAATCAATAAAAGACACAGTGTCACAGAGGGTTGTAGCAAGGACAAGTAGTTGGGCAGAACCCAGAATCTCTTTTATTAAAAATAAACTAAAATCCACAAACAGGCAGGAGAAACTGGAGAATAACAATCAACTAAACACAAATGAGAATAGATAAAGGGATGGATACAGTATGACCAAATTACTAAGCAAGGAGCAGGTGGATAAAATCAATGAAACAATGAGTAACCATAGAAACAAACTAGCAATGAGATAATAATAATAATAATATATCTTAAAAGTTGAACAGTTAAACAGTTGGGGGAATTAGCCTACGTAAGTAAAAAAAATAAAATAAATTCGAATATTTGCAATTCCGTGACGTAATCGTATTGTGACGTCGTAAAGACCTTTCTAGTAAGAAGCGTTCTAAAAGCTTATTTCGCTTATTTCACGCTGTCTGAGTGGTGTTGAGGCTTCGCGGACGATTCACTTGTTCTCCTCGCGGGATTACTGATGCGCTGTGGGTGTGCAGGGGGTCGTGTGGAGTCGTAAGTGATCGGTGTGGTGTAGTGTGTGATGTGTGGTGGGGGGTGTGACCCAGTGATTGACAAAAGGAAGGCGGGGTGGTTATTCTCTACTATCAAATGAGCTTTAATGGTTTATAGCAACCCCACCCGACCCCGCCCTTCACAATTAATAGTTGTTAATCACTGTTCGCACCTGCTATAAACCATATTTACACTAGACATGCAAAATAACATGGAGCATAATTAGGCTATCTAAAAAAATAAAAAAATAAAAAAATTATACCATTGCAAAACACTTCACAAAATATGTTATATGATATCTGACATGTTATAAACTATCAAAGCTGAAACCATATGATCCTTGTGTTGTCTTGATTTAAACACTTCAAAATCATGGTGTGAGATGCTGAAAAATATAAGACGTGATGAAACATCCAAAGTCTTCATGTGTACATAAACCAAAAATTAAAAAATATCAAGAAAAACAAATTAGATTGCATAATGGAGGCTTATGAAAATAAACATTTCTAAAGAAAATAACATTTCTAAAGCCACTTTTTGTGATGTGTGTAATCTTTGTTTAGGGGGGTTCTCAGCAGATTTGGATAAAGTTACATGTAAATGCTATTGAAACTATTATCCTCTGCTCTAGACCTGGTGGAGGTCTGTGCGTTCACTGCACATCAAACAGCTGGACAGACACTGTCTGGAGGATAAACCTTGTGACAGGGACCCCGCGGCTCTAATGCCAAATCATGCAGATGAGCTGATGCTTCCTGACCTCAAACACAACCAAAACCTGGATGGTGAACGTTATAACTGCACCATCTCTTCAAGCTCTGTACATGATCTAATTATTAGTAGTGTGACTGCTATGAAAAGATTTGTATTGCATTGAATTGAACTGTGGTTGTGGTTATGCGATGCAAAATAAATATTTATGGGATGATCAAATGCCATCTCCACATCCTCCACTATCCAATTAATAATTAATACTAAACAAAAGAAAAATTTAACATGATCTTCTCTTCATATTATTTACTATTAATTACAAAAAGAAATTGATCAATAACATTTAGAATACTGGGAAATTATTAACTATACTGGAAGAATACATGTAATACTTTCACATTTTGCACACAAATGAACTTGTAAAATGTAACTAATTAAAGAGATTAGTTTACCTCAAACCTTTACATTCTTAAGGCTTCCAAAAGTTTTTTTTTTCTTAGTGTGTAGAACATTATAACAATCTAAAGAACCTTTTAAAGAGCATTTTGTGAAATGGAAAGGTTCTATGTGAAACTGAAGATGCTAATAAAGAACCTTGAAAGTCTAAGAAATATTTATTAGCATTTGCATTTGCCATTATTTCCTATACATACTGTAGAAAATGTCATTTCTCTCCATTCTCCCTGTACAGTCTCAGGTTCACCACCAGATGCCTCAGTGGCATCTGCAATAGATGTCATCATCTATTGCAGAAAAGCAACAAGAACAACTAATATAACATAAAACGTTTTCTCTTTGTAACACTGGTTTGCAGTGTTGAGTAATGTAGCCAATCACAGACATATCTGTTGATTTCTGGAACGCAATGGCCAATCAGAGGTGTTTAAGTTAGAATCCACTCACCGCTCAAAACGCCGGAGTTCCTGCTCAGTGCTGAGATTTGCGTGCTCACGAATCCTCTCATTATAACACAGATTCATTGTGCAAATATTCACTGTGGTATAACAGAGCTTTGTGCGATCGCGATGAACTGAGATGTCAGCTTTGTACTGATTATAAAGGGAGTGCCAAACCATGCAGGCAGCAGCCCATGCTTGCTTTTCTGTTGAAAATAACAGTGGTTTGTGAATGTTTTAATAGTATTTTATTACATGTAGATTTCATGGATGCACAGAAGAATTTTTTTTTTTTTTAACGTTTCCATTGTGGCTATTCACATACTGTATATCTGTTATGTTTTGAATGCTCTGCATAGTTTTTCAGGTCATCTTGGACTCTCTCCACTGCAGTGCTGTGCTGTATCCACTCTCATATGCGCTAGACTTTATTTAAATTCTGCATAGTTATAATTATATTGCTGAGATGTTTATCGCATTGTTGATTTTTTTCTTAGAATGGGTTGAAATGAATGGGTTTTCTTTTTCCAGTGTGACATTTGTGAGTTGTCATGCAGTCAGTTTGACACAGACCACCCTTACAGCCATAAACAAAACTTAAAGGAGCAAAAACTGGCTTGCGTCCTGATAAATTAAGCCCTCCCTGAATAAGAGTAAACAAGGACAAAAATATTATGAGGAGCTTGTGATTTTTGGTTATTTAAGGATCATAGTAATTAATTAATTAATTAATTAATATTCGCCAAAAAAATTCAAGGCATTGATGTTTGCCTACAAAACCACCACTGGCTCTGCACCCCTTTACCTAAATTCATTACTTCAGACTTACCTATGTGCCTCTAGAAGCTTGCGTTCTGCAAGTGAACGGCGCTTTATAGTGCCATCCCAAAGAGGCACAAAATCACTTTCACAGACTTTTACATTAAATGTTCCCTCCTGGTGGAATGACTCAATCCGAGCAGCTTCATCTTCAAGAATCGGCTAAAAACACATCTCCTCCATCTATATTTGACCCTCTAACTCTAGCACTGTCTATTCTAATTCTATTCTCTAAAAAAAAAAAAAAAAAAACCTTG
>NW_015555703.1:729786-741867 GCF_001515605.1 Sinocyclocheilus anshuiensis
CCTAACTCTAGCACTGTCTATTCTAATTCTATTCTCTAAAAAAAAAAAAAAAAACACTTGTCCCTTTTATTCTTGCACTCTATTCATTTGCTGCTTGTTTTCTTAAAAAAAAAAAAAACTAACACTTGCTTTCTAATCTTTCTGTATTCTATCTATTTTATTTTCATTTATTATACAATTAACAAAAGCAAAAAAGACCTCTAACACTAGCTTGCTCTATTCTTTTTCTATCGGTTTTCTTTTTATTTATTATATTATTTAAAAAACCCTTGCTACGTGTGCTGCGTTAAGCTAACTGAGACTTGTTATAGCACTTGTATATCATTGCTCTTTTGTTGATTTTGATTGCTTCCATTGTCCTCATTTGCTAAATGACTAAATGTAAATGTAAAATAGTAGCCTTGCAATAGCAGTTGAGTGGAAAGATTGATTTTCTCTGTTTCGTGAGCTGGTCAACAGTGGCACCTACTGACCAGACTCAGAGTGTAGAAGCTATAGAACTCACAATCCTCATACTGGATATCGCTCTTAATTCAGATTAAATGATCTAATTTGTCTAAACTGATTTCATAGAATCTCAGAGATTTTACACCAGCATACAGCAAAATAAACAGATACATAAATAAACTAACTTGACTAAACTGATTTCATCTAACAAAAAAGAAAAAAAAAGAAAAATACATTTTGCATTGACTCAAAATGTATTTTAAGATTACAAATATTTTTCTTGCCCTTTGGGGTACATTTTTTTTTTAAAGATTTGAAAGTTTAACAGAAATATATTTTCAATATATTTCTTTACACTGTGCTGTTTAAAACATATATTTGAAATATATTTCTGCCTATTTCTGGAAAATGATGGATACAGAAATGCAGCATTGTAAAAGGAGTGTATTTACAACTTCAGCCTAGGGCTGGACGATATGGCCAAAATTTATATCACGATATATTTCTTAATTTCGGTCGATACGATATAATTCCGATATCGATATGAACACTATTAAAAAAGCCTCATAAAAACGGCCAAGAACGGCCACAACAGATGTCTGTACCTACAAACTTATGAAAAATTAGTTTGCCAACTCTATGAAACCTACTCCTATAAAACTATATAATATTTTAGGAAAAAAATGGCGCAAATAAATAAATGTTCACCTTTTATTGGTATTTAGCCTTCATACAAACAAGAAATGTGAAATCACTGTCAAATAAATCTCAGACTCTCCTAATATTAATATTAATATTTTTTACTTCAAACTATAGGCTAACATACCAGTCAAACGTTTTTGAACAGTAAGATTTTGAATGTTTTTTAAAGAATTCTCTTCTGCTCACCAAGCCTGCATTTATTTGATCCAAAATACAGCAAAAACACGTGCAGTGCTCATGTTTATTCAACGCCACAAATAAATCAATGTATGGGAAACACTGGTAATGTATATCGAAATATCGGAAATGTGTTTAAAAATCATATCACCGTTATTGAAAAACATTATATCGCGATACATATTGATATTGAATTATTGTCCAGCCCTACTTCAGCCTGCAAAACAGAACCAGCAATGTATTCACCAAGACAAAGGAACTTTTAGTTGACTTCAAGAAGGCAACTCACACATAACCCACAAATCTGTGGTGACCTCACCTGAAGGACAAACCCTGAGCATACACTTACACTGTTTACGGGAAATGAGACATCAGCACCAAAGATATTACACTTTGGTGCTACCACTGTCTGCTATGAAAACACAAGTACAAGTTAGGGGATTAACCATATAATGTGTCCGGGTCACATTTCAAGCCAAAAAAAAGAAAGAAACGAGAGATTATATGTAAAATTAAATTATATGAATAAGCTGATTTTCTGGTCGTAGCTGGTTTAAATTGGAACTAGATGGCTGTTCAGCTGGTCTAACCAGATATGATCAAGCTGACCTTTTTTATGTGTTTGTGTTTTAGCAGGGAGTTAGGATTTTTTTTGGATTGTGTTTTTAATTTATTAATTTATTTAAAAATAGAAAGAAGACTGTAGTACAGTATTTTTTGAGTATCTGTGTAAATATATTTCACCAATTTCTTATTATTCCACGGATACACACAGAACACGAACTAGCAAATAAACCAGGTTTTAAAGGCATTCATATATTTGAGCTACAATTATGTTTTTTTCTCAGTGTGAGCTTGTGGAGGGCGCTGTTTCTCGTGTTGTTCCTCAGTGATGGTCATGAGTCGAGTGGGTGTTCACAAACTCGATAATTCAGCAATACCGAAACTGAACAGAGACCGACTTCAGTTCACAACAAATCAGCGTCACATGGAGCCTACTAATTTACAGGTAAATAAATCCATACAGAAATCATGAATAAATGTCAAGCCAATGTGAGCGTCGACAAGAGTAGCCTATTGTAGTTTGTGATATTTTAAAGCAGATCCGTGTACGTTTTCTTGTAAAAGTTGTTTTGGTTGTTTAGAAGCCATGTTCACACTCACCACTCTTGGAAACATTGTCATTATTTATGAATGATGTTAGAGTGAAGTGATTCAAGTTATCTTTAAGTAGAAAGTTAATCGTAACGGGCTGTTTTAAAACTTAGCATGTAGTGATTCCTGAAGCTCGTAATGCTGTCTTGTAGGCAGGCAGCTTCTAGTTTCGACACGGCAATAACCCCGGACATTAAAGATTTCTTTAGGATATCATCAGTTCGGAAATAGTGTTGAATATTCTGCTGTTGAAGTGTGACGATCATCTGAGAACAGTTGAAAGAGTTTTCAAGGCTTCACTGACTCTCAAAATATATCATTTATGAAGTACAGGCAGTTCATATTTACTGGTGTATTTAACATATTTATGTGGTTTATTATTTTCACAGGCACATTTACTAATAGTCATAAGAAGCCACATTATGGTCAGAGATTTATGTCTTGTGGATATTACATTTTAGATTTTTTTTAATAATCTCAGGATCTATTAGAACTATGATCAATTAATTCAATTATGTGCATATTCAGCTTAAAGGGTTAGTTCACCCAAAAATGAAAATTAGCCCATAAATTACTCACCCTCAAGTCATCCTAGGTGTATATGACTTTCTTCTTTCAGACGAATCCAGTCGGAGTTATATTAAAAATAGTCTGATCTCTCAAGCTGATTAATGCCACTCAGCGGGTGTTGCATGCATCAGTCCAAAAGAAGTGAAATAAAAAGCGTCCATCCATAAAAAAAGTGTCTCACACGGCTCCGGGGGGTGAACAAAGGCCTCCTGTAGCGAATCGATGCATTTTTGTAAGAAAAATATCCATATTCAAAACGTAATAATCACTTTAATGTAGCTTGCGCCAACAGTTGTACACGGAAGCAGTTCCGGGCGGATGACGTATGAGGTCAGCATTGCGCATGCGCCGCTCAGAAGTGACGAAAGCGGAAGCACAGGGGAGAGATCAAAACAAAACAACAGTCACTTATTAGAAGTACAAAACGAGGATTTGTAAAGAAGAATGTCGGAGGATTTCGATATAAGCCAAGAGGAGACTGGTTTTCCTTTGCTAAAGTAAGGAAACTTTGCTTCCTTTGCTCCTGTAAACAAACTTTGGTTTCCACGTGACTCACCAGCGCATGCACAACGCTGAACTCATACGTCATCTGCTTCCGTGTACAACTGCTGGCGCAAGCTACATTAAAGTGATTATTACGTTTTGAAAATGGATATTTTTCTTACAAAAACGCATCGATTCGCTACAGAAGGCCTTTGTTCACCCCCCAGAGCCGTGTGAGACACTTTTTTTTATGGATGGACGCTTTTTATTTAACTTCTTTTAGACTGATGCATGCAACACCCGCTGAGTGGCATTAAACAGCTTGAAAGATCAAAGACAATTTTTTATATAACTCCGACTGGATTCGTCTGAAAGAAGAAAGTCATATACACCTAGGATGACTTGAGGGTGAGTAATTTATGGGCTAATTTTCATTTTTGGGTGAACTAACCCTTTAATTCTCTGTTAAAGTTAATTGGTACTGAATAACATTTGTTTTTACTATACTAGTCATAAATAACTTTGTATGTGCAATGATTTTTGACGTATCACTTAAAATGCATTTAATTGACAAAAAAACAGACAGTTTTCCTCTAACATTAAATATTTTAATATTAAATGTTATTACATGTTGTGTAATGGTGCTTTAAGTACAGTTACACTTTTAAATCTCTGCATAGTGGCTTATGGTGTATTTACTGCCTTAAATTTGAGACAGGTGTGATTATACTGACTTAATATAAGTACAACTGCACATGCTTCATTTTACAGAAAGCTATAGCCATAGCCAACAAAGCTTCACAAGAGGACCAGGCTGGAAATTATGAGGAGGCTGTTAAATCTTATCAACATGCAGTGAAATATTTTCTGCATATAATAAAACGTAAGTGCATAGTGTGGCATAACCTATTCACAACAATGTGCAATGGTCTGTTCAAGTCTCTTGGCATTTTAACCCTTTGTTTCCATGCATTCAGGTGAACCACAGGGTAAGGAGGGCAATCAGAAGATCAGAGATAAGTGTAAGCAGTATCTGGACAGAGCAGAAGAGCTTCAAGACTGTCTTGATAAGAAAGAGGTTACTATAAAATTATCACTGTCTCTTTGTGTATTTATGAATATGTCCAAGCAATTTGGACCACAATGGATTGAGTCCCACTTTTTAAAAACTTACAAATTCAGATGAATCATGCTGTCTATGTGCAGTCTTCATAAAAACGCCTGTCTACAGCAGTTTATTAAATGGGTCATATGATGCTGCTAAAAAGAACATAATTTTGTGTATTTGGTGTAATGAAATGTGTTTATGCGGTTTAAGGTTAAAAAAACACGTTATTTTCCAAAAACTGTACATTATTGTTTCTCCATGACCCCTTTAACACATTCTGGAAATTAATACGTCTTTGTTCACTAATATATCTTTCGTCAAATAGTAAAAACAACAATGATGACGACATGCTAATCAGCAAAACTTTGACCTCTTGATCTCAGGTTCTGGCCATTTAATTGAATGTCTAATATAATGATTGAGTCTCTGGGAGGCAGGTGAGGTGGTTGTTCTGCCATTAGTCAGTGACGAATTAGATGCTCTTTCACTGTAAGGTATTGTTGTCGAAGTTTATTTTCAGGGTGTTGGCTTTTTGTTTTTTTTGTTTTTTGCAACTAAAAGTTTAGACCTAGCAGTATTATCAGATAATAACAGATACTGTAACTCAGTGTTTAGCCATGGCCTCTGGTTAGCTTGTGGGATGTGGGTGGGTTTTTTGCAAGGGACCCTGAGGGGCCACTGTATGTCCCTGTAACAACTGGTATCTCTCAGAGGTGTGGCAATAGAAGTGGCAACTTTACAACTTTAAATTCTTTGGTGTGTCACTACACTGATGACTTCAGATTTACACTGAACACCATCCACGGTGAAGCAGACACAACCAACACATTCTCATGGCAGTTTGTAACTATTTGTAGAATTGATGGCTAAAGGTGCATTCACATTAGTGAGTTTTTGGTGACATTTTGTGGGCAAAAAAGGTCCATTGCATATTGCCAATATGTATGAAGCACAGCTGACACAGAAGTCACAAATCTGCATGCATCTTTCACTCTCATGTGAAATTCCAGCTTGCGTGGATTTCTATTGAAATGTATGGATTACATGAAATTTTGTCAAAGAACAGTCAATGTGACTGTACCTTAATTTGTATGAATTTGTATGATCTCAGTCGTGCATTTTCGTACGATCTGCTTATATCCCACTGATGGTTAGGTTTAGGGGTGGGGTAAGTGGAGGAACTTCATGCTTGCTTTTTGTAAAAAAAATCTCACATTTCCAAGTGAATAACATTATAAAAACTCCGACAAAATCACCACAGTTTTCTCATGAGATTGTGTTGCTCCCACTTCCTACAGCGATGTAACTAAACTGTCCACAATCTCAGAAAAAAAGGTACAAAAGCTGTCACTGGGGCGGTACCTTTTCAAAAGGTACACTTTTGTACCTTTTAGGTACTAATATGTACACTTTTGGTACTAATATGTACGTTTAAGCTACCAATATGGACTCCTTAGATACAAAGGTGTGCCTTTTCAAAAGGTACCACCCCAGTGACCACTTTTGTACCTTTTTTCTGAGAGTGCACAGAAACCTTAAATCTACCAAATGGACCCTCCTCATCTAAATCCACTGACTGTACAGGTGCATCTCAATAAATTAGAATGTCGTGGAAAAGTTCATTTATTTCAGTAATTCAACTCAAATTGTGAAACTCGTGTATTAAATAAATTCAATGCACACAGACTGAAGTAGTTTAAGTATTTGGTTCTTTTAATTGTGATGATTTTGGCTCACATTTAACAAAAACCCACCAATTCACTATCTCAACAAATTAGAATACTTCATAAGACCAACAACAAAAAAACATTTTTAGTGAATTGTTGGCCTTCTGGAAAGTATGTTCATTTACTGTACATGTACTCAATACTTGGTAGGGGCTCCTTTTGCTTTACATTCTAATTTATTGAGATGCACCTGTATTTAATATTTCAGAGCTACCTACATTTACTGCACTACAGTTACCTTAAAGTGAAAATTAAATGCTGTTTGCATTTGTACTGGTGTTTTTAGGGGATGGGAGAAAATTAAAAGGGCTTGGTGATACCAAGTTTTATAGACAAGCATTTCTTTTTCTTTTGAATAGTGTGCATAAGGTACAAAGGGTCCATTTTGATATCATGTTGACTATAAAGGTATTGGACCATGTAAACTTTTTAATACTTTCATCATATATATCCATTGTCTGTTTGGATACAGTACATTCTATTTTTGTATTCCTTTCATGAATATGTTTGATTAAACATATTCACTGTGGTGTCTGGTGTTCACAACATGGTTCTAAAGCAGGGGTGCCCAAACCTGCTCCTGGAGGGCCGGTATCCTGCAGAGTTTAGCTCCAACATACTCACCTCAAAGTTTCTAGTGAGTCTGAAGACCTTGATTACTTTGGTTCAGGTGTGTTTAATTAGGGTTGTAGCTAAATCTGCAGGACAGTGACCCTCCAGGAGCTGGCCCTGTTCTTAAAGGAACAATAGCAACAGATCTTGTTTATTACTAGCCTGCCATATTGCAATATAATGTCTGATAATGTGTAAGCAATGCTATGGCTTATGCCTTTCGGTTTGACAATGGAAACACTTCTTTATAGCTCAGATATCTCACTGATGACTTCAGATGTTTGGTAGCTATATCACTATAGTAACACACTGGCCAGTTTAGATGTGAATGTGCAGATTTCTAGTAGCCTTAAACCAATATGATAATACAGAAGAGACTGGAGTTAGTTGTCACACTTTTTATTACAGTGAGTAATTCTCAGGGTGGGCCGGGAAATATTGTTTACTGACAGGATAAGTTGTCATGTTGGGTACCTGTCATTAATATTAATATCTAATATTAGTTTAGAGAAATGTCTAATTCGTTGAGGAGAATAATTCATTTGACATGCCAGATGCATAATTAATTAAAAGTTAATGTAATGTATTGCAAACATATAAATTCAATGTTTTGGCAAACAGAAATTGTCATTATTAAATTGTATGAAATTAAAACACATATGACAACTTGTAGACTACATACATTTTTTTAATATTAATTCCAGTTATGTCACGTACAACTTTTATTACGTAGGAATGACTTGTTTTTTTTCCTGAAACCGGAGGGCGCGCCAAATGGGCGTGTCTTGCCGTATGACGCACGACATTTTTTGGAACACGTGAGCGTGAAGGCGGAAGTGACATTCGACATTTTAATGCGGAAGTTGTTTTTTTCTCCTCTGTTATTCTCCGATCTCAAAAATAAGTATTGAAAAATCATAAACTTACAGCCCTCGTTGTTTGCTTGTAAAAACGCGACAGTTTGTTCATATATCACTGTCTTTATTTTTCCATAACACGCCGTCGCTCTTGATTTTTTCAGCCCCTATGGCTGCCAACAACAACTTACAGGTAAGTTGGCAAACAAATTATCTCATAGTTTATCAAACCTACAGCAAGAATGTTAACTTATGTGCTTAATTAAGATAAATATTAAGTTTACACATGTTTGTAAATATATATTTTTGAAGGCAGTCATTTTGTAGTGAAGAAGTTGTCGCCGTGTCTTACTAGCACCCTCGTGTTTTCTTTAAACTATATATAATCTAAATACTCTAACAAACCTCAAATGGCCGGAATCAGTTTTGATTAATTGTACGTGAGATCATAAATGGCAGTTTGAATGTTAATCAGACAACGACGTTAGCAGGTAAAGATCAGATGAGCTAACAGTAACCAGTTTTGATCATTGTCTACTTTGAAGTTTAGGTATACATTCTGCTTTGTGCTTATATGAATACAGTTATAGATTGGTAGCATCTATTAATATTTGGCTCATTGTTCTAGTGAACACTGTTTTTTTTTGTTTGTTTGTTTGTTTGAGAAGTAGGGTGTCCTGAAGTGTTTAATTTAGGTGCTTTCATGTAACCATGCCTGAAATTCCCCATACGGTGCATGTTAGGACAATAAAACTGCATTAATTACTTAATAGCTACATTGCATTTCCTCAACCCCATTCTGAAATAATGCTGTTTACCACACAGAAAGCTATAGATCTGGCCGGTAAGGCAGCTCAGGAGGACAAGGCTGAAAACTACGAAGAGGCCCTGCGTCTATACCAGCATGCTGTTCAGTATTTTCTGCATGTTGTCAAATGTAAGTATGCAGCTGAAATCTTTGTTTATGTCTATTCGTAAAATAGAATGATTTCTGCAACAGAAAACAGACAAACATCAAGAGTATTATTCCGGTCTTGCTATTTATTTTTTTATCCAGATTATAATAGTTTGCTAAAAGTATGTTGCTTGAGCGTTACATATGTTCTAATTAGAATGTTAATTTATCAGTACGTTAATGAGAAGACATTACAGCATTTGACACAACAGTGGCAGCTTTCAGTCACCTCTATACCTTTAACTGTTTTTTTTTTTTTTTTAAATAAAGATGAAGCACAGGGTGACAAGGCCAAACAAAGCATTCGGGCCAAATGTGCCGAATATTTAGACCGGGCTGAGAAGCTGAAAGAATACTTGAAGAAGAAAGAGAAAGCCCCAGCGAAACCAGTGAAGGAGTCACAGTCCAGTGACAAAGGGTGGGTGCTGTGCATTTGATGTTCACTGAGCAAATACAAACATATACATGCATACTCATTTGTAATGTGTGCTTGATTTCTGTGAATCAAAACATCAAAATGAATTAACTGCTAATTGTTTTTGAACACAATAACATGTCCGGTGTGAATGCCCTGCTTAAAATTTTTTTTAATCAAATCTGGCTCTGATGGACCCTAATTATACAGGGCTTGATCATTCAGCCCATATTTGAAAATATGTGGTTTGGCATATTCCTAACTGCTAGCGTGTGTTCTCATGTGTCTATGCAAAGCTGTGTTAGCAACTGAGACTGTGAACTTCCCCCTTTGCTGTTATGCTATTTATATATCTGTTAATTAGTTTAGGGTTGGTTCGATTTTTTAAGTGTTTTTGGAAGAGGTTTCTTCTGCTCACCAGGGCTGCATTTATTTGATCAGAAATATAGTAACAGTGATATTGTGAAATATTATTACAATTTATAAATGTTTTCTTTTTTTAATATGTTTAAAAATGTAATTTATTCCTGTGATCAAAGCTGAATTTTCAGCATCATTACTCCAGTCTTCAGTGTCACATGATTCTTCAGAAATCATTCTGATATACTGATTTGCTGCTCAAGAAACATAACCTTTAAAAACAAGCTGGTGAAATGACCAGATGTTTTGGAGTACATCAGAAACACGTTTTTCTTAAAAAACACACCAGTCTACGTGACACGAGGAAGCTTCATTGTTTGAGATCTCGCTCCACCGGCACTTAAAAACACGCAGCGCCCAATAAAAGACTAATTAAACAGAGCAAATTAAATAAAGTACGTCAATAAGTGAAGGCTTTGTCTGTGCCTCGCTTTAGAAAATCTGAGCTGCTTGATCCTGTAGTAAAAGTGGAGCGCGGAGATGTGGAGACATCTTATGCAACATCTAGGTGGACGTGGTGAATTCTGCCCCAGATACGCCATTACGCAACGCTCTGATGTTGAATTCCATCACAACGCCTTCGCAACACAGTTCTGTGGCGGTACAGTGATGCCAGTGCTGTTGTACTTTACTGAAGTCAGAATTATTAGCGTGTTTTTTGAGGCGTACTGTAATAATATAGCATTGGGAGTGCCATGTAAATATGAATATTATAATCATTCAGTGCATGGTTTATACAATAGCATTCAAAATTTGAGGTTGGTAAGATTTTTTATGTTTTTGAAAGTCTCTTCTGCTCACCAAGACTGTATTTATTTGATCAAAAATACATTAAAAACAGTAATAATGTGAAATATTATTGCAATTTAAAATTTAATTTATTGCTGTGATCAAAGCTGAATTTTCAGCATCATTACTCCAGTCTTCAGTGTCACATGATCTTCAGAAATCATTATAATATGCTGATTTGCTGCTCAAGAAACATTTCTGATTATTATCAATGTTTAAAACAGTTGTGCTGCTTCATGTTTTGTGGAAACCGTGATACATTTTATTTTTCAGGATTCTTTGATGAATAGAAAGTTCAAAAGAACAGCATTTATTTAAAATATAAACTTTTTTTATTAACAATGTTGAAAACCATTTAAGTCATACATTTTATTTCAGCTTTCTTTAATGAATAGAAAGTTCAAAAGAACAGACATCTTTTGAAATATAAGTATTTTGTTAAGTTATAAATATCTTTACTGTCACTTTTGATCAATTGTATGTGACCTTGCTGAATAACGGTGTTAAAAAAAATGACTGACCCCATATATTTCCCATTGTATTTTTAACCCTAGGACTGAGAGTGATGGAGAAGGAGAAGACCCAGAAAAAAAGAAATTTCAGAATCAACTTTCAGGTAAGTTATTCCCCATCTTTCAAAATGAACAAAATTACTTTTTTTGGTAACGCGTTTTGAATCTTATTGTCTGATCTTTTATCACAGGAGCCATTGTCATGGAGAAGCCGAATATTAAATGGAATGATGTTGCTGGGTTAGAGGGGGCCAAAGAGGCTTTGAAAGAAGCCGTCATTCTGCCAATCAAATTCCCACATCTCTTCACAGGCAAGTGGCTATATCACTATCAACTAATGGGATACTGCTTTCATACAACACTCTTAGACCCGGTTTCACAGACGGGGCTTAGAGTAAGCCAGGATTAGATCAAAGTTCAATTAGGACATTTAAGCAATTTTTATGAACGTGCTTAGAAAAAAACATTACTGGTGTGCATCTTGAGACAAAACAAAGGCACTGATATATTTTAAGATCAGTCAGTGCAAGTTTCTTTCAGTTGAAACCGCTCAGACTTACATTTTAGTCTAGGACTAGGCTTAAGCCTTGTCTGTGAAACCGGGGGTTAAAGTTTTAAAGGGGAGGTCTAATGCTATTACATGCATTCTGAGTTATTTACACTGCTAAAGAGTTGGATTCTCATGCTAAGCATGGCCGAAGTTAAAAAAAATGAGTTGGATGTATGACGGGAGTATTTCTGTGCCAAATACACTCCTTCCGGGTAGGCTTGCTGCGATAGACTGTGCTGACGGTGATACCGTTGTTAAGCCGCAACACCGGTTACCTCACTTGCCCACCGCTGTCACAACCCTACTTCCGGGTTTGTATAAGTTTCGGAACGTTTTTTTTCGAGCATGGCCCTTCATGACGTCATGAAGTGCGGAATTCCTTGTATGGGCACTTCTCCTGGAAGAGCGCGAGCACGCATCAACCAGAGCAAGAGCAGCCCATCAACGTGCTTCATTCGGGTCATGGAAGTCGTCGGCAGCGCTGCACAGGATTTGCTCGATAGGAATGTCTCCAAAGAAGTGTGTTTTTGGTTGTGAGGGAAAGATAACCTTCCCAAAGAACCCAGCGTTGCGTGAACAGTGGATGCAGTTTGTTTTTGCGG
>NW_015555703.1:741953-746617 GCF_001515605.1 Sinocyclocheilus anshuiensis
CGGTGTTGTCACACGTCGATTAACTGGTGGGAAAATTTCCTCACTGTCACAACCCTACTTCCGGGTTTGTATAAGTTTCGGAACGTTTTTTTCGAGCATGGCCCTTCATGATGTCATGAAGTGCGGAATTCCTTGTATGGGCACTTCTCCTGGAAGAGCGCGAGCACGCATCAACCAGAGCAAGAGCAGCCCATCAACGTGCTTCATTCGGGTCATGGAAGTCGTCGGCAGCGCTGCACAGGATTTGCTCGATAGGAATGTCTCCAAAAAAGTGTGTTTTTGGTTGTGAGGGAAAGATAACCTTCCCAAAGAACCCAGCGTTGCGTGAACAGTGGATGCATTTTGTTTTTCCGGGGCCGCAACGGAGTTGTGCACGTGTGTTTGTTTGTTCCCGTCATTTCAGTGATGAATGTTTTATAAACAAGGCCCAGTCCGACGCTGGATTTGTAGATCGTTTGATACTGAAAGATGGAGCTCGGCTGTTTTTGGAGAGAAGCGTAAAGCTGTATCTTTCTTTTATAAATCTGATAAAACTAAAGACTCTTCGGAGATATGAAGGATGCAATACTACTCTATAGATACTCAAGATTAACATGAGATTGGCAGAAACGGTGTGTGTTATGTCCCCTTTAAGTGTTTAGTGGTCAGCAGTGCCAGTATGGGTATATCAAAAGTGCAACTGTACCAATACCCTGTAAAAGGAACTGTTGACAGAGAAGACCATTAATAATACAAATTATTTCTGTCTCAGGTAAAAGAACTCCCTGGAGGGGCATCCTTCTCTTCGGGCCTCCTGGAACGGGCAAATCTTACCTGGCCAAAGCAGTAGCGACAGAAGCCAACAACTCCACCTTTTTTTCCATTTCCTCCTCTGACCTGGTATCTAAATGGCTGGGAGAGAGTGAAAAGTGAGTCTTGTGAGGAATGGTGCCGGTTACCTTTAGCTGTTTTAGCAGTTTAAGTTTCTTTCTTGTGTTGAGCTTCGCTACAGTTCAGACGTTCTTGCTCCCTTTTGTATGTTTCTCAGATTTTAATTTCAGCAGAGAAGCACAGAGCTCAAATAAAGCAATAAGCCCCAAGAAGCCGTGGTTTACAGTGAATTTATAACAGCTAAGGGGCGTTGTTAGGCACGACGACAAATTTGTCACCAACACACCAAATTTTTGGCAATCCACATGGGTGTTCACCAGAAAGTGAACATATAAAATATGTTTGATGAAATGTATGTTTTGTAATAATTTACACTGAAATGTGAAGAGTACAGGCAACAATACTGTATCAGGTGTGGGGAAATGTTGATTCAGAAATGCATAATCATACGTTTCAAATCAGCTATTAATAACTCTGTTTATTTACGTATATGTCGTATTTATTTAAGTATATGTCATACAAAATAAGGGATATAAAAAAGTGCCATGATGTGCAACACTGCAAAACTTCATTGGAGGGTGCATAGACAGCTGTGGTTTCTGTGCAAATCATTATATAAAGGAGCCTTCAGATTTTTTCACAGTTTGCGTCATGCTCTGATTGACAGAGACCATTTTAAGGGATAGTTCATGCAAAAATGAAAATTCTGTCATTATTTACTCATCCTCCACTTGTTACAAACCTGTTTGAATTTCTTTCTTCTGTTGAACACAAAAGAAAATATTTTGAAGAATGATGGTAACAAACAGTTGCTGGTGGCCATTGACTTCAATAGTGTTTTTTTCATACTATGGAAGTCAGTGGGGACCAGTATTCTTCAAAATATCTTTTGTGTTTCAACAGAAGAAAGAAAGTCATACAGGTTTGGAACAGCTTGACGGTGAGTAAATGATGACAGAATTTTCATTTTTGCATGAACTATCCATTTAAAGTGACTGTGATTTGTCATTTCATTTACATAGAATACAAGTCGACTTATTGTGCTTATATTTCCAGACAGAGCAGACCTATTTAAGTGCAGTTTTTTTGTGGGATCTGTGAACAGAATTTGGTACCGAGCAAATTCACCAACTGACCTATAAATGAAATTAGTTTTCATGGCCACACTTTCAGATTCTCTACTTTTTTAGGAAAATGATACCGAGTGAGATCTAGAGTTTTGATTGGTTAAAGTTGCTTGTCACCTGATTAAATGGTCAAAACGATGCCATGCGATGTCTAAACGTTTCCTTTCATCCCCTCAGGCTGGTGAAGAATTTGTTCACTTTGGCCCGAGAGCACAAGCCCTCTATTATCTTCATAGATGAGATTGATTCACTCTGCGGTTCCAGGAGCGAGAATGAAAGTAATCATACGTTTCAAATCAGCTATTAATAACTCTGTTTATTTACAAAGTATATGTCATAAAAAATAAGGGATATAAAAAAGTGCCATGATGTGCAACACTGCAAAACTTAATTGGAGGGTGCATAGACAGCTGTGGTTTCTGTGCAAATCATTATATAAAGGAGCCTTCAGACTTTTTCACAGTTTGCGTCATGCTCTGATTGACAGAGACCATTTTAAGGGATAGTTCATGCAAAAATGAAAATTCTGTCATTATTTACTCATCCTCCACTTGTTACAAACCTGTTTGAATTTCTTTCTTCTGTTGAACACAAAAGAAAATATTTTGAAGAATGATGGTAACAAACAGTTGCTGGTGGCCATTGACTTCAATAGTGTTTTTTTCATACTATGGAAGTCAGTGGGGACCAGTATTCTTCAAAATATCTTTTGTGTTTCAACAGAAGAAAGAAAGTCATACAGGTTTGGAACAGCTTGACGGTGAGTAAATGATGACAGAATTTTCATTTTTGCATGAACTATCCATTTAAAGTGACTGTGATTTGTCATTTCATTTACATAGAATACAAGTCGACTTATTGTGCTTATATTTCCAGACAGAGCAGACCTATTTAAGTGCAGTTTTTTTGTGGGATCTGTGAACAGAATTTGGTACCGAGCAAATTCACCAACTGACCTATAAATGAAATTAGTTTTCATGGCCACACTTTCAGATTCTCTACTTTTTTAGGAAAATGATACCGAGTGAGATCTAGAGTTTTGATTGGTTAAAGTTGCTTGTCACCTGATTAAATGGTCAAAACGATGCCATGCGATGTCTAAACGTTTCCTTTCATCCCCTCAGGCTGGTGAAGAATTTGTTCACTTTGGCCCGAGAGCACAAGCCCTCTATTATCTTCATCGATGAGATAGATTCACTCTGCGGTTCCAGGAGCGAGAATGAAAGTGAAGCAGCTCGCAGAATCAAGACCGAGTTTCTGGTTCAGATGCAAGGTGAGCCTTTTAGACATGTTACGATCCTCATTAACAGGGATGTCAAATCCTGCTCCTGGTTGGAGTTTAGCTCCAATCCTTATTAAACACACCTTAAAGAAACTGTTGAGTTATTGACTAGGCTTTGTTTGTCTGAAATGCAGTGACGTAAAATCATATAATCAAAATCTTACATATTTGTCACAATCTGATCTGTTTTTCAGGACAAAAAATACAGATAAAAAATCACATTATTGTGATATTAAAAATGATTATTTATCATGTTAGTTTTTATGGTGTTTTAATGAACCATGAATACTATCTAATATAATAATGTCTTCATAGGTGTTGGTAATGACAATGAAGGGATCCTGGTGCTGGGAGCCACAAACATCCCCTGGACGTTGGATTCTGCCATCAGAAGACGGTAATAATTTGTTTTCATGAGTGACTGAATTTCTATTGGAAAACTGAAAGAGAACAGTCGGAGAGGAGTGATTATCAGTTAAAGATGATCTCATTAGACTCTGTGTTAGTGTGATGCATCATGATTGAATGATATCATCGAGAGACATTGGCTAGAACAGGTTATTCAACTCTTGTAGCTCAGTATGAGCCAGGGAGCATGAATCACAATGAATCACGTGGAATGTTATTATGAAATATCTACAGGTGTATATATATATATATATGTGTGTATATATATATATATATATATATATATATGTGTCGACTGGCAGATTATTGACATTTGTGGCAAAGTGAAACTATATATTTAATTTTATATATATTTGCAGAGAGAAAACTACCATTCATTAAAAAAAAATACAGAGAGAAAAGTCTAATTTGTGGTAAAGTTCACCAATTTTGAGGGGAAAAAAAGTAATCTGCAGAAAAGTTAAAGGTGCAATAGGTGATTGTCTTCAGAAACATTTTTTGTTATGCTGGTTGAAAGTTTCTTCACATCCCGATAGCAATCATTAAGTTAAGCGGTCAATGTATGTATTAGCATACCTCTGCGCACCCTGTTCGCGCAGACAGGGTACGTCATCATCAGTGCGTTTACGCACGCTGTGCAGACAGAGCGAGAATGGCAGACAAACATCAACAACCAGATCTTCCTTCCTTGTATTGTAGTACTTTTAAAATGTTCTCACCGATGAATGACGCATGATGTAGCCCAGCGGTTAATCCAGTCCTCGCGCCAGCTCGTTAGAAGTGAGCTACGTGCATGAACTGTGTTCCGATCGATATGATCCCTACACAGTGTTCATTGCTCCCTCCTCCCTGAGCACTGAGCAGGGGAAATCCATTTAAGTTTACTTCACTTTGGAACATGGGCTGGAATTGGGAACCGGCTGATGTAGCCTTCTGGTCTGTGAGCGTATATGCGTTCAGGGGGCGTGGCTTTGGAC
>NW_015555703.1:746743-747266 GCF_001515605.1 Sinocyclocheilus anshuiensis
TGCATTCAGGGGGCGTGGCTTTGGACGGCGATTGCAGGGAGGGTGGGACGTTCGCTTTCAGTGCTATCAGGCTGAAGTTAGCATTTTCCAAGATCTCCTACTGCACCTTTAATGGACAGAACGTTCAAGGGTACTTTCCATCCAATAAATCGCAATAAGCATTGTGCTTTGGTGCTTTTCATATGAAGCAAAGTGTCAGATTTCAAATTCTGTCCATTGTATTGCCGTATTTAAACAATAAATGTCGTTTTGGCACTGTTTAATGTGGAGTGACAGATCGCTGTAGCGCCTCAGATCAACAGACGCGGCAGCGCGAGGCGCACGTGAACTGATCATCTCCTCCACTTTAATACCAGTTTCAGCACAAAATAAACATGACTAAACATCCGAAGGTAAGTTAAAAGAAAGAGTAAAACTTTACAATCCGTATCCTGTCTCATGCAATCGCTCAATGGACCCTTTTCACATTTCTGGTTTTCTCAAAAAAAAAAAAAAAAATTAAAAACTTTCGAGGATTTAAGAT
>NW_015555703.1:747510-751988 GCF_001515605.1 Sinocyclocheilus anshuiensis
GAAGGTAAGTTAAAAGGAGTATAACTTTACAATCTGTAACCTGTCTCATGTAATCGCTTAATGTCACATTTACCTCAGGAAAAAAAAAAAAAACATATTCGGTGACCATAAACTCATGAGTCATATAGAAAAATAAACTGTAGAGAGGGGCATTTTGCTTAATATATGCAACATATAACACATTCATTATATATTTTTTTACTGTTCTTCAATGTTTAATTTATGTTTGAATAAATCCATCAAGTTTTTATGACAGCCACCATTTAAATGTTTATATTTCAAAAATCGAATTGAAGTAGAAATATTATTATGTAACTGTAACTGTATATATATCCAAAATAATCGATATTGAATCAAATCGAATTGATAATCAAATTGCAAGCTTGTGAATGAGAATCGAATCGAATTGTGAAATTTCAGCCTGTGGCACTGCTCAGGTGTAATGGAAGCCCAGGTTGCTTTGATAGCGGCCTTCAGGTCATTTGCATTGTTGGGTCTGGTGTCTCTCATCTTCCTCTTGACAACACCCCATAGATTCTCTATGGGGTTCAGGTCAGGCAAGTTTGCTGGCCAATCAAGCACAGTAACACCATGGTCATTGAACAAGCTTTTGGTACATTTGGCAGTGTGGGCAGGTGCCAAGTCCTGCTGGAAAACGAAATCAGCATCTCCATAAAGCTTTCAGCAGAAGGAAGCATGAAGTGCTCTAAAATTTCCTGGGAAAATTCAGCTTTGATCACAGGAATAAATTACATTTGTAAATGTATTAAAATACAAAACCATTCTATTAAATTGTAATAATATTTCACAATATTACTGTTTTTACTGTATTTGTCATACAGCCTTGTCGAGCACAAGAGATTGCTTTAAAAAAGCATTAGTATATACATCTACAGGGCTCCAAAAATATTAACTTGCGAGTGAAGATTTAGCTGAGATCGCCACTGACGACTAAATAAATTTGCATGCTATGATTTAAAAATTTGCATGTAATGCTTTTTTCCTGATTGTTTTGCATTCACATCTTTTGTTATATTGATGTAATAAACTGAGATGATGCGCATCAACTTTTTAGTGGAAAAACAGTGGCAGGATGAGAGAGATTGAAAATTACAGAGACGTGCAAAATAAAAGTGCGGAAAAGCAGTGTCTATTTTGTGCACAACTTGAACAAACTAAAACAGGGAAAGCTTTCAGCTGCGTGGACATTAGCAATATCATTAACAATTCTCATTTATAATCGATACTAATATGGCTTCTTGTTACCAAGATCTTTAGTCTTTCCTATTATTTGTAGTGCACTTGCCAGCCAATAATCGCAATAAGCTTTTGTGATCTGTTAACATTTAATAAACAAAGTATCAGCTTTAAAATTCTGCCAAATTCATAACGAAATTCAAATAATAGTAAATACAGTTTTGGTTCTCTTTAATTAAACGCATAAGCAATCGATTTAGCGCCTCAGTTCAAGCGGCACGTGAACCCATAATATCTTTCTGAAATGTCTCATGTAATCGCTCATTCAGTGTTTCAACTGTGGAAAATGAGTAAAGCTTGTAAACAATGCCACATAACAATATATTTACCTCAGAATAACCATTCGGCGTCCATAAGCTCATTAGTCAGCTAGAAAATATAGATATAAAGAGGACCATTTTGCTAAATGTGTGTGCTATATTGCATATTCATAATTTTACTTAACCTGCTGTCTAAGAAAGAATGCAAGAAGCTAAAGATAAGATTCAACACCTCCTATAAAACTGCATTTTACTAATGAAGAAAAACTGACTGGGTGTGTGCAAGACGTATGACAACATTTATAGGATGCATTGAGGAGGAGCCCAAACTACACTCAATGGCCAAGTGATGCTGATATAATTATGGGCCGTGATATTAGCACACATTCTGTGTAATAAACAATTGACTGTATAGTTCTCTAGTTGGAAAAGACTGGGAACCTAAGTTCCCAGAACATCTACAAGATGGATTAAAATGACATAAACACATGACAGGGTGACTGAAATGTTACTAACAATAAAACACGTTTATTCTGTGGCACTTAAAATAACTTGGTGCCTAATTTTGTTTCTCATTGGCTCCTTAATTGATTTTTATTTATTTTTGTCTGGAGCCCTGCATCTATAACCTAGACCTGTGGCCTAGACAAAGGGTGGTGACTAGAAGAATCTCATATATAAGATATGATTCCCAAGCCTCCGTTTTTGTTATTTCATAGATTTTGACTAGATTGTTTGAATATCGTTTTAATATGGGAAAAGTGGTAAGAGAGTGAGTGTGTATGCACCTATCACTCTTTAACTGTAAGTCTGTAGCTGTTCATTGTTTATCTTCTGTGTTGTGTTTAGGTTTGAGAAACGTATCTACATTCCTCTGCCAGAAGAGCACGCTCGCGGATTCATGTTCAAGCTGAATCTGGGCAGCACACCGAACAGTCTTACCGATTCAGACTTCATGACTCTGGGCAAGAAGACGGAAGGTCACTCTGGCGCTGACATCAGCGTCATCGTCAGAGACGCCCTCATGCAGCCCGTCAGGAAGGTTCAGTCCGCCACTCACTTCAAACGGGTGAGTCCTCAGTGACACTGATTACACCAACACTTTGAGAAACTGACACTGAGTAAATGAGTCTTACATTAATAAGTCTTAAATTAAATACTCACCAATTCTAATTGTAACCATTATCTTTTCTTTCATTAGGTACGAGGACCATCAAGGAGTGACCCGAATGTCATAGTCGATGACCTCTTAACCCCTTGCTCCCCAGGTGATCCACAGGGTGTAGAAATGACATGGATGGACGTCCCTGGAGAGAAACTTTTGGAGCCAATTGTTTCCATGGTGAGCATGGTTTTATTTTCATATTGTTACATCATCAGTATATACTAATTGTGCTTAAAGGGGTCATATGATGCGATTTAAATTTTTCCTTTCTCTTTGGAGTGTTACAAGCTCTTGGTGCATAAAGAAGATCTGTAAAGTTGCAAAGACTAAAGTCTCAAATCCAAAGAGATATTCTTTATAAAAGTTAAGAGTCAGCCACGCCTACCTAAAACAGCTCGTTCTAACACGCCTTCACATGTCTACGTCACGATGTGGGAAGATTTGCATAACGCCGCCCAAATGTTCACGCAAAGAAAGAAGGCGTAACTTTTATTCTCGCTGTAGTATTGTTGCTGCCGCCATGTTGTGAAGACGCTGTGTGCTTCGTTGTGAAAGCGAAACTACTTTGTTTGGTCTTCCAAAAGAGGACGATATCGCTTCGTCATGCCTAGAGCTGATGGTTGCTGAGGAAATACTACAACTTAGCGCTGTGGATCGCCGGATCGGCTTTCACCGTGGACGAAGCGGAGTCCAGCCCGGGGTCGTCACATGTGGTTGCCGCAGGCATCACAATATCGTAAGGGACGTAACATTTCCATTACACGCTTGAGGAATTCGGCCAATCACAACGCTCTGGATAGCTGGCCAATCAGAGCACACCTCGCTTTTTCAGACCGATGAGCTTTGTAAAAATCGACGCGTTTCAGAAAGGCGGGGCATAGAGGAGAAACAATAATGTACAGTATGTGGAAAATAATGTGTTTTTTGAACCTTAAACCGCATAAACACATTTCATTACACCAAATTCACAAAATAATGTTCTTTTTAGCAGCATCAACACCAAATACACAAAATAATGTTCTTTTTAGCAGCATCGTATAACCCCTTTAATACAGTATGTGATTATTGTCCATAAAAAATTATGCTGTGTCATTACAAGTGCCCTAAGTTTCCAGTGTCAAGCTGTCTTTGCCTGAAAGCCCTGTAATGAGTGACTCTACATAATGTGGGAAATTAGAAATGTGTTCTGCTTTATTTACAATAAAGTACACTACTGTTCAAAATGTTGGGGTCAGGAAGATTTAAAAAAAAAAGAAATTAATACTTTTAATCAGCAAGGACACGTTAAATTGATCAAAAGTGACTGTAAAGACTTTTCTAATGTTAGAAAAGATTTTTACTTTAAATAAATACTGTTCTTTTGAACGTTATTCATCAAAAATTTATTACTGTTTCCTCGAAAATATTAACTTTTTATTCAGCATAGGGCTGGACAATAATTCAATATCAATATGTATCGCGATATAATGTTTTTCAATAACGGTGATATGATTTTTAAACACATTTCCGATATTTCGATATACATTACCAGTGTTTCCCATACATTGATTTATTTGTGCCGTTTGACTTCGTTGAATAAACATGAGCACTGCACGTTTCAAAATCATAACACGGCACGGGTGTTTTATATGAATGTATCTCTGAAGGGAATTAACTGTCTTCAGAAAAGTTTCGATGGCATTTTCATTTGATCTGATAAAGTAGCATTCATGAGCGGAGCTGCTTTGATTACAGCCATTACTGGAGAAACCGCTAGTTTTAGCACTCTAAAAGCGCCTCCTGCTGGCAGAGAATGA
>NW_015555703.1:752064-756955 GCF_001515605.1 Sinocyclocheilus anshuiensis
AAAAGATTTCTATTTCAGATAAATAGTGTTCATATCGATATCGGAATTATATCGTATCGACCGAAATTAAGAATTATATCGTGATATCAATTTTGGCCATATTGTCCAGCCCTAATTCAGCATTGGTATTAATATGAAATGTTTCTTGAGCAGCAAATCAGCATATTAGAATGATTTCTGAAGGATCATGTGACACTGAAGACTGGAGTAATGATTGAGCCCAAACTTTTGAACAGTAGTTTATCTGTTTGTATATTGGCTATTTTGCAGCGTCTTTGAATGGTTCAACCCAACAGAGTAATAATAGCAGAAGTTATAAAATTTTTTAGTGTTTTAAAATAAATATTAATTCTATTAGTATTTATTTAAAAAAGTAAAAATGAATCAAATATAACATTTAAAATAAATAAAATAATAAAATTATTTATATTATGAATTCTAATTATTATGAATATTGTTTTTATTTTGTTTTCTTCTTCTTATAATTATTTGCGTTTTTTGCTTTTATTTTGATTGGACAGTTAGTTGACAGAAAGCAAAGTGGGAGAGAGAGAGTAGGGGCGGGATCGGGAAAGGTCCACGAGCCGAGATTAGGCTTGC
This sequence comes from Sinocyclocheilus anshuiensis, assembly GCF_001515605.1. NCBI lineage: Eukaryota > Metazoa > Chordata > Actinopteri > Cypriniformes > Cyprinidae > Sinocyclocheilus > Sinocyclocheilus anshuiensis. Next base: position 752,665 of record NW_015555703.1, read on the forward strand.
TGCGATAGACGGTGTTTTCGGTTATACTGGTGTTAAGCCGCAACACCGGTTACGTCGTTTGCCTACCGCGGCACTGTCCAGACACTTTTAAAAACGAAACGCTCAATGCAGCGTGCCGAACAGTGCGCGAACGACAGGATTCAGATTTTATTTATCACGTGAGGAGAGTGAGTCGAGCTGACTGACAAGAGCGAGGTGAGTAAGACGACGATGGCAGAAGATTGTTTAGAAAGGATATGCAAAGGCGCCTGTTTGGCAATATTTTAGATTTTGAAAAGCCTATTGACTGGAAAAAAATTTAACATTAGTTTCTTATTTATTTGGTTCCACAGTGTTTGCTGATTACTTTATTTAAACTTTACATCAAGGTGTATATGCCGTGCCTCCAAGCTTTCTTATTCGTTTTGCTAATAAACATTCTATGTTTCTTATTTATTTGGTTCCACAGTGTTTGCTGATTTTCAGTTTTATATACCAATTTAAACTTTGTGTAGCCTAAGTAATTTATTTTATTAGGCATATATGGTGTATTTTTATCCGTTTTGTTAATAAAAGTTCGATGAGTTTGATGTTGTTGTTGCTTGAATTGAATCAATGCCGAATTGCCGCTAATTTGAAAGTGAAAGTAAAATGCGCACGGCACTTTGCCGCTAATTTGAAAGTGAAAGTAAAATGCGCACGGAGCTTTTACAAGCCATTTGAAAGCGAAGAAAAGAGGGAAACTCAAACGAACTAACACCCCCCTCCCCACCCCAACGGTGATACCGGTATTACCGGTGTTGTCACACGTCGATTAACCGGTGGGAAAATTTCCTCACTGGACGCCCAATATTTGTATTATTTGATATTATTTTATTTTTATGAAAAACTTATTTAAAAGACTGTTATGGTACTTTTATCAATTCCTCATTCTAACCTGTTCATACCCACAGTCGGACATGCTGAGGTCTCTCGCCAACACAAAGCCCACCGTCAACGAGCAGGATCTGGAGAAGCTGAAAAAGTTCACAGAGGACTTTGGACAGGAGGGCTGAACAGAGCCGGTCTCCCGAAACCAAAGCAAACAGATTGTAATTGTAACGTCTTCTCTCTTGCCCTTCACACACCCCTCTCTTCCTTTCATACCCATGCTCCTCCTCTGACCGACGAGCCCTCTCAGCTCAGGCTAAAGGCTAGATGTAATTTGAAATGTGTATCTCTTCAAGCCCACCTCAGTTTTTCTTCACATGTTAATAGCTGCTCTGCCTGCAAGGCTGCCATCAGTACCTTGTGACCATCATGCATCTTTTATCATTAATAAGCGGTCTCAATCATAATTATCTGTGCTTTCTATGATTAACACAGTCAGCAGGACCTACAACAGATGTGCTGTAAGACAATTAGCAATTATAATTTGTTCCTTTATGCAGTGACTAAACATTTGAAGTAATACTAATGTCAGTTTTGTTTACAGTCACATAAATCTGAATGGATAAAAGTTAAGCTTCGACGACACATGAAGACTTTTCAGCTTGTATTTTTTTTTGGCTGTGCTTTGTTTTGTAGGAGAAGAACCGTTTAAATGGCTCGTTTGTTGTTGCAAAGACCTCTCTGGGTGCAGGTGTAGACTTTGTTCACACGGGTTCACAAGAGATCTGTCATTCCAGAGTTGCATTTTCTTTCTCATTTGAGAAAGTCATGCTTTGAATCTGTGCATGCATTGGCATTTGACATAACACTTCGAGATCCGCTTTTAACAATTCAGGCACTCATTTACTACATATGGTTTTGTCTCCATGTACATTGTTACTTTCAGTATATTACTGTAAAATCTGCTGTTCCTTCACTGAGATATGAGTTACATTATGTGTTCAAGGGCCAATGTTGGACATTTGTTGTAAATTCACTTGCTGAGGCTCAGCACACAATGTGCCTTCTTCGCATTTTCCTCCCGTCTGTTTGTCTCTCAATCTGCACACACATATATGCACAAACACTGATGCTTGTAGATGGCTATATAATTGTTTTTATAGGCAGAATGATTGGATGATATTTGCACATTTCATTTAAAGCTTTAAAAACATATATATATCAATCTGTATGCACCTATAGGGTGTTTGGTTTGCCATTTAAAAACCTATAAGACATTGTACTATTAGAATAACAATATAGAAAAGATATATTTGGTTTGTTTTGTTTTAAGGATAAGTCTTGTTAAACAGATGCTCTCCAGACAGTTTAAAAGTGGTTTATCTCATTCATTTTAATATCCACATGTAAATAAAGGTTGAAATGAAACTAACTTGACTTATTTGTTCCTTTAATGAGAATGTTTTCAAATCACACAAACTCCTAAAACGCTCATTGCCTGACAATCTGCCAGTTCTGTATTTATTTTTTATTTTTTTTGTATTTATATTTTTGATTGCGGGTTTACTGGCATATCATTGAGGGCTGGGTTTTGGATAAAGGGCTTATTTTGAATCAAATTTAAAAAAGTAGCATTTCAATGCTCTTTAACATTAATTAGGAAAGTGACGGTTATGGAAAGAATGTTGAACTTTGGAACTTGTAGTCCATTTTCTGCACAAGTCGCATTTTAACGCCGTAAGCGGAGGTTTTTAAAAACTACAACTCCCATAACTCCACCGCCCAAACGCAGCCAGCATCGTGCACAGATTCTGTGTTTTGGTTCATGTAGCGAACGGAAAGAGTTAGCTTTTGCAGTCTCACGACTTGAACTTAGTATTTAATCTACCGCACAACCCTGTAACACATCACTAGATAATAAAAGAGCATAAACGGCTCGTCCGAAGGCCTGCTATCTTCTGTCCGCGAGACGGGGGAGTGTCTGGAATTGAAGATTTAGCTTGTGAGCTAACGCCAGCAGCATCAGGTTGACCCATGTCCTCCGCGCTCTCACACTGGCTCTCCTTTAACTCCTGGTGGCTGCTTCTGCCTTTCGTTATGCTCCTGGTAGTGGCTGCTTTCATCGTGGCCTTCGTGCTGCTGCTGTACATGATATCCCCGTTAATAAGCCCCAAACCTCTCAAACTGAACGGGGCCCATGTGGTGGTAAGTTCATATAACTCTGTTTTATAAATCTGTTAGAACAGCACACAGATCTCCTAACATCAGAAACAACTAAGCTAACAAGAAACGACTGCTATAAGGTGGTTGTCAATAGATCCTGTTGTCCATCTATCAAAAAAAAGCATGATTTAATTGCATTAACTGTCATTGTTGCTGCTTATTCATAAAGTGATTATATTAACTGATACTAGAGAATCTTAAACCTATTGAAACAGTGATCACCGATAATTATTCATAATGTGTCACATCACTCATATTGCACCAGTGCAGATGTGCATTTGCTGAAAATATTTGTTATTGCTTCAGATTGCAAATGCACATCAAATTCACTAATATTCATGTTAAAGGTCATATTTCACTGGAGGCCAACTAAGTGTAATTGTACTGGTTATGCAACCATCTGTTCCAGGGCACTGCATGTTTCAGTTCATAGTTTATCAAGAGCTCAGACTTATCTAGGTGTAAATGAACAGCATGTTAAGCTGTTTATCTGTCTGATGATTTCATATAATATTTTGCTCAGCTTTGTTCATAAAATGCTTATTTTCATGAGTTTATGCTTTATGCAGTTGATCATGTGGATAGAGACATCAGAATTAATTCATATAGAGCATTCGTGTAATTCACACCACATAGAACGATCACACACTTTTTCAAAAGCCATGATTGTATTCATATGTCCATATGCATGTTAAAATTCTTAATTATTCTTCAGAGTTTTAACCCTGTAAAACCTAACATGAAGTTGTAGTCCAAAAATCAATCTCTCTCTCTCTCTCTATATATATATTTTTTTTATGTATCTGTTTATTGAACCTTTAGACAAAAAGTTAATTTTTTTTATTTTAATCAGCAATGATTTCACAGCAAAAAGAAACATGAACATGATTTTTATATCTGCAACCTGACTGTTGCACTCTATAACTGGACAGATGCACATTCAGTGGAACCTGCAATGTAGATAATTGCTTCGTTTTAATTGTGCTTTTACCTGGTGAATTTGTTTGAACTCTTTCTCTTTCTCTTAGTGCTGTTTGCATAGTTTAGTCAAATAAATGAACCGTGACTTGATTGGTTTGTAATTAGGGATGTAACGATTCACTCAACTCACGATTCGATTCACGCTTTTGATTTCACGATTCGATTCACGTTTTTTTTTTTTTTACAAAATGAGATTTAAGACAAATTATAAATTAAATGTGTCCTTTTTTTTTTGCTA
>NW_015555703.1:757061-757541 GCF_001515605.1 Sinocyclocheilus anshuiensis
AATGTAAATAACAAAACTAAATTGAAATTTTAAAACAAGCTCCAAAATAAATAAGTAACACAAATAAAAGAAATATCTTCATATAAACAAAATAAGGCTTTGTCTGTGCTCTTTCCTTTTAAAATTAGAGGCAATCATTTCCAAACAATGATATACTGTAATTATGTTTAATAATCATTAAACATAATAATAATCATTATCCAAACAAAGATGCTCAAAGATGCTCAACATGAGCAGTTTTTAATCTAAATTACATTGTATAATTTCGAAATTTGAAGCAAAAACAGCAAAAACAGACTTCAGTTTTGTGAAACTATGCATACAAAAATATCTGCATGAAACAGAAACAGCAGACGAGCTGAATGAGATGCAGATTCACTCTCTGCCAGCAGGTGGCGCTTAAAGCGTTTCCTTGGTTTCCGCTGTAAACAAAGCAGTGCTGCACTTATGATCTTTAATATGCATTTTACAGAGGCAAGA
>NW_015555703.1:759482-759807 GCF_001515605.1 Sinocyclocheilus anshuiensis
TCCTTTTATTATTGCTTGGACAAAATACTGTACGTTTCTTTGTGAAATTGAAATATAACACTATAATAATATACTATACTAATACTAAGCACTTGTAAATTATTGCTCTTTTGTTGGTTTTGATTGCTTCTATTGTCCTCATTTGTTAGTCACTTTGGATAAAAGCATTTGCTAAATAACAAAATTTAAATGCAATGTAAATAACAAAACTAAATAGAAATTTTAAAACAAGCCCCAAATCAAATAAATAACACAAAATAAATCTCTTCATATAAACAAACTAAGGCTTTGTCTGTGCTCTTTCCATTTAAAATTAGAGGCAACC
>NW_015555703.1:759887-765517 GCF_001515605.1 Sinocyclocheilus anshuiensis
ATATTTAAATCGATCGCGGTTAATCGTTACATCCCTATTTGTAATAAATCTGTTGTGAACGCCTGTCCTTCATCAGGTGACCGGAGGCAGCAGTGGGATTGGGAAGTGGATTGCCATGGAATGCTACAAACATGGTGCCTTCATCACTCTGGTGGCACGAGATGAGGTCAGTCATACGCACGTCACTGGAGATCATCTGTCAGTCACTGTATACACTAGAGTTCAAAAGTTTGAGGTCAAAAATATTTTATGCTCAACAAGGCTACATTTTTTTTTTTTTTTACATAAAAATACAGTAAAAACAGTAATATTGTGAATTAATCATTCGATTTAAAATAATTGTATTAATTACTATTTAAAAGAATTGTAATATATTTTCTAATGAAATTTATTCCTGTGATCAAAGCTGAATTTTCAGCATCATTACTCCAGTCTTCAGTGTCACATGATCCTTCAGAAATCATTCTAATATAAGTTGGTACTCAAGAAACATTTATTATTTGTGCAGCTGTACTGCTTAATATTTTTGTGGAAGATGTGATACTTTTTTTCTGGACTTTTTGATGAAAAGAAAGCATTTATCTTGTTTTGGAACATTATAAATGTCACTTTTGATCAATTTAATGCATCCTTGCTCACTAAAAGTATAAATTTATTTTAGGAAAAAAAGAGTACTGACTCCAATCTTTTGAACGATGGTTTACATAATAATTATTACTGTCACTGGATGTTATTAAATATTTGTTGACGTACTTGTTTCTATACAGCACAAACTGGTTCAAGCCAAGAAAGAAGTGGAGAAATGTGCCATAAATGATAAGCAGGTATGTATTTCTTTGAGAGATATATATATATATATATATATATATATATATATGTATGTATGTGTGTGTGTGTGTGTGTGTGTGTGTGTGTATTTATACATCTTTAAAAGTATGGTATTTTTGTAATGTTGTACTCAAAATCAACTCAAAAGTCTTCGTCATGCCACGTCTAATTATTGTTATGATCACCTCTAGGTGGTGCTTTGCATTTCTGTTGATGTGTCGAAGGACTACACCCAGGTGGAGAGTGTCATAAAACAAGTATGTTTATTCTGTTTACCATTTTATAAGAATCCTATGTCAGCATTTATTCTGGTCAATGTTTTGAAACATTAACTGTTATTAATGTTTTCTTCGGATGGTTTGCGATGAGGTTGCTGACTGTGTGTTGTGTTTGCTACACAGGCTCAAGAGAAGCTGGGTCCTGTGGACATGCTGGTGAATTGTGCCGGGATGTCCATATCTGGGAAGTTTGAGGAAGTGGAAGTGGACCGCTTCAAGGTACGAACAGCATATCATAGACACATATCATGGAGGTGGGCAGTTTTGAATTATGCTAGTAAGCAACCACCTTGCAACACCCTCTGGCCCTCAAGAAGCACTGTCCTGCAGAGTTTACCCCCTAAATGAACCCTAATCAAACCCAATTAAACAAGCGAATCAAGTGTTTTGTCCAAACCTGCTCCATATCCCGTGTATAGTGCACTGTATCGGGTGTCGGCCATTTAGTGTCTGAAATCTGAGTGAACAACTTAATTCCCTGCAATTGTTAGCTTGTTTATACCCACAATGCACTCTGATTTCTGAAGCACTATTTCCAAAAATCCTCCGCTGATAAGACTGACGAGCTGGAAGAGAGAGTGGAAACAAGCAATGCACACATTTTAACATTTATGTCATACTGGTTTGAGTTTTAACATTTTTTTATGAATCAATACTGGATTAAAACACATTAACATATAGAAACAATATTATATAGATTAATTAATTGGAATCGTTGTTTTTTTTAGGCATTAATTCAGCATGTGTTTTACTAACAACCAAGTGTTTTACTAAATCATTTACCAGGTGGCATTATTGTTAACTGACAACACTGCAAGGAAGAAATGATCATTTGGTGGATAGTTTAAAAGTATTTATTAATCACCTGTATGTAACATTAATTTTAATGTGTTCATAACGGTCGCCTTGAGGCGCTATGCATCCATGTCATCTTTTATCTGAGAGCAAAACGCTGCTCGGGGGAGACATTCAAAATAATAAATGCATACAATGATGTACACTAATATTTGTTTATGTTTGTTGGCAGCATTTAATTATTCATTGAATGATTATGAACACAAATTAAGAATTAAAACAAACAAAAAAATTATTGTATTAATAAACCATAGACACAACCACAAAGCTGGCTTAGAGGTATGTATAATTACAAAATAAGTTTGTTGTAATTGTTATTTTTAATAAATACATGCATGATAAAAGTACATAAGTGATGAAGCTGTTTCTGCAATAGCTCCAGCCCCCCGATGCACAATATACACATCAACGTCATAGTTTTGTTCACTCCCTGCTAATATAGTGCACTCAACTGTCATACACTATATAAGAAATAGTGAACAAGTAATTGATAGAATGATTGAGCAATTTTGGACGCAGCCCATTACTAGTTTTTTTTACTAGATTACAAGTTACAGGCTGGTGAGTTTGATCAAGATTGGAGCTAAACTCTGCAGGAAAGTGAGAACCACTGCCCTAGAAATGACTCCAATTACTAGGGCTGGGTTTTGACACAAATTTCACGATGCGATTCGATTCTCATTCACAAGCTTGCGATTCGATTACCGATACGATTCGATATCGATTATTTTGGATATATATCAGGTACAGTACATGCCAAGTTTTCTCAAGGAAAAAAAAAATCTCTCAACTAATGCTGTCAGTTGGTACTACATTGCTATAATATTGAAGGTTAAAATTGACTGATTTGTTCAAATTACACTTAATGAAGTTTTTAAAATAATAAAGTTACAATTACATAATAATATTTCTACTTCAATTCAGTTTTTTTGAAATATAAACAGAATGGTGGCTGTCATAAAAACTTGATGGATTTATTCAAACATAAATTAAGCATTGAATAACAGTAAAAATTATAATGAATATGTTATATGGTGCACATATTAAGCAAAATACCCCTCTCTACAGTTTATATTTATATCTGACTAATAAGTTTATGGTCACCGAATATGTTTTTCTGAGGTAAATGTGACGTTACATGACATTGTTTACAAGCCGTTATATTGACATCATTGCGCGGCTGAAACACTGATTGAGCGATTACGTGAGACAGGATACGGATTATAAAGTTGTACTCTTTCTTTTAACTTACCTTCGGATGTTTAGTCATGTTTATTTTGTGCTGAAACTGGTATTAATGTGGAGGAGATGATCAGTTCACGTGCGCCTCGCGCTGCCGCGTCTGCAGCAATCTGTCACTCCACATTAAACAGCGCCAAAACGACATTTATTGTTTAAATACTGCAATACAATGGACAGAATTTGAAATCTGAGACTTTGTTTCATATTAAAAGTACCAAAGCACAATGCTTATTGCGATATATTGGATGGGAAGCACCCTTCAATGTTCCGTCCATTAACTGAAAACAGGCTAGAATAATCGATTCTTGGGATTTAAGAATCGATATCGTTCCGTAAAAATGAGAATCGATTAATATCGAGATATCGATATTTTTTACCCAGCCCTACTAATTACCCTAACAGTTTCTCTAGCATTATGATGGCGAGACTTCTGTTCCTGTGGTGAATCGTGTGCTCTCTTTTAACAGAAACTGATGGAGGTGAACTATCTGGGCAGCGTGTACCCCACCCGGGCAGTGGTCACCACTATGAAGGAAAGGCGGATGGGCCGCATCATGTTTGTGTCTTCACAGGCAGGTCAGATCGGCCTCTTTGGCTACACGGCCTACTCACCGTCCAAATTCGCCCTGCGTGGTCTGGCTGAGGCCTTGCAGATGGAGGTGTGTGTATGCGTTATGCTCGCTCAGAATCTACCACATGGCAGTCCGTTGAAACTTTGATTTTAATTTAGTCTCTGATCTTTCTTAGATGAAGCCCTATAATATCTATGTAACTGTGGCGTATCCTCCAGACACCGACACTCCAGGTTTTGCAGAAGAGAATAAGACTAAGGTGAGATAATAATGTTTTATTCCTTAATAGAATTAGCCTCTGAATATTAAATACCTGAAATATGGAACATTAATATTAATAGAATATTTAATAGTGAAGGATTTCTAATAATGCAGGTCTGTGCTCTGTTAAATAGTTGGATCTTTCTTTTTGAATTAAAAAAAAAATATGGAGTGCTAATATTGGGTGGCTTTTTGTCCCTGCAAAAAGCAATACTGGGTAAAACATTTTGCTAACACTTAATTCTCAATTTTAGCTTATTAGCGTGCATATTACTAGCATATTGGCTGTTTATTTGTATTATGAAGCACATATTAATGTCTTATTCTTCATGAGCATATTTTAGATCCCTTAATCCTACATCATACCTAAACTTAACAACTACCTTACTAACTATTAATAAGCAGCAAATTTGTAGTTTATTAAGACAAAAGTCATAGTTAATAGCTAATAGTGAGAATTGGTGACCAAAATGTTTTGTCCTGCTTGTGTGTTTTATTCTGGTTTTGACTCTCTCTTTGGCAGCCTCTGGAGACCAGGTTAATTTCAGAAACGTCTGGAGTCTGTCAGCCTGAGCAAGTAGCAAAAGTTGTGGTGAAGGATGCAGTGGTAAGTAGGAATTGGTCAAGATAGTCTGCATGATATACAACTTCTGTTGATTTAATTGAATTATTTAATTTGATATTTTTTTAATTCAGTGTTTGCTATTAAGTAGGGCTGGGTTTTGACACAAATTTCATGATTCGATTCTCATTCACAAGCTTTCGATTCGATTACCAATTTGATTCGATTATTTTGTATATATATCAGGTACAGTACATGCCAAATTTTCTCAAGGAAAAAAAAAATCTCTCAACTAATGCTGTAAAATATACATGAGAGTCAGTTGGTACTACATTACTATAATATTGAAGGTTAAAATTAATGAAGTTTTTTAGAGATGCACCGATCGATCGGCCAGGGTTCGGAATCGGCCGATTTTCCTCATGATCGGCCCGGATCGGTGATCGGTGATCGGTCGGTCAGTCTCACTTCTTTCCGATTTCGAGCCGATCCGTTTTGTTACCAGCGGCACAGGCAATAACATCAGCCGCACATTCTCGCTCTCTTCTCTCCGACGACCTCTTCTCTCTCACACACGTCTCATTCACTCCGGTTAAATGCTTGTATTGCGCATTATTTTAGTCATTCCCGCAGGTTTCGCGCTTACACCAAAAGCGCGCGCATATTTAATTTTTACAATGAAGACTACAGAAATTAAAGTAATCAAATGTAAAATAACACTGGATGTGCTATTTTACATTTGATTAATTTAATTTCTGTAGTATTTCTTAGCTGAATAAAAACTTGCTTAACCTGAAACACTTAGTTTCATAGCTCTCTTTATTCTATTGCATTTATTTGTGCTGTTGTTTGCAATTTTTTTATGTGTTCTTATTTTATTACTGACTTTTTACTTGTTTTTTTTTTTTATGAAAATAAAACTTTGCGTTGAAGAAAAGTAGATTTTTGTTTGTATATGCGGTCAATTATAGTTCTTAGAAAGAAAATCGGAATCGGCAAAAATCGGTATCGGCAGATCACACTAACAAAAAA
>NW_015555703.1:766003-772338 GCF_001515605.1 Sinocyclocheilus anshuiensis
AAAATTATAATGAATATGTTATATGGTGCATATATTAAGCAAAATACCCCTCTCTACAGTTTATATTTATATCTGACTAATGAGTTTATGGTCACCAAATATGTTTTTTTCTGAGGTACAATAAATGTGACGTTACGTTGCGCGGCTGAAACACTGATTGAGCGATTACATGAGACAGGATACAGATTGTAAAGTTGTACTCTTTCTTTTAACTTAACTTCGGATGTTTAGTCATGTTTATTTTGTGCTGAAACTGGTATTAATGTGGAGGAGATGATCAGTTCACGTGCGCCTCGCGCTGCCGCGTCTACAGCAATCTGTCACTCCACATTAAACAGCGCCAAAACGTTATTTATTGTTTAAATACTGCAATACAATGGACAGAATTTGAAATCTGAGACTTTGTTTCATATTAAAAGTACCAAAACACAATGCTTATTGCGATATATTGGATGGGAAGCACCCTTCAATGTTCCGACCATTAACTGAAAACAGGCTAGAATAATCGATTCTTGGGATTTAGGAATCAATATCGTTCCGTAAAAATGAGAATCGATTAATATCGAGATAGCGATATTTTTTTTACCCAGCCCTACTATTAAGTCATATCAGTTCATATGTATGATTTCACATAATATTAAATACCTTCTCTTGTTTCTGTTCCCTCACAGCAGGGAAATTTCACCAGCTCATTTGGACCCGATGGCTACATGCTGTCAGCGCTGACCTGTGGGATGTCACCTGTTACCTCCATCACTGAGGGGCTGCAGCAGGTATGGCCCATTATCACGAAACACAAAAGAGTCTGACTGTGGTGCAACAGTATCATCATATTTGACTCACTGACAATAGCCTAGAAGATGGAAATAGATGACTCCTCCCTTTTTGCGTAATTATTTCTGCATCATGTGCCTTTCATCATCCTGCTTGGCCTTTGTATATTAGTAACATCATGTTTGCATTTGACTTTCGTAGGGCTATTTGAGTCAATCACGGTCTTAGATATTCCCTTTGAAGATTTTAATGAGCCTCTTGACTGACTCCAAACTCTCTCAAATCTGAGGAATAAACCTGTGAGATCAGCCAGATGGCATTTTTTTTTACTCCTTTTTTATGAATTCCTTTGAAGAATAGAAGATATAGTCACAGAAGATTTTAAAGTAAAACAGAATCAGATGTTATCAGCATGTGAAGAAGGAATCTGTGTGTGCAGAACTCTACAAATCATCAGATTGTTTATGAAATATTTTGGCTAATTTGATTACACGTTTTCCCTACCAGTGTAGTATAGATAGATAGATAGAATATACAGGGATGGATGGATGGATAGATAGTTGGAATATACAGGTATGGATGGATGGATGGATGGATAGATAGATAGAATATACAGGGATGGATGGATGGATGGATGGATGGATGGATGGATAGATAGTTGGAATATACAGGTATGGATGGATGGATGGATGTATAGATAGATAGATAGATGGAATATACAGGTATGGATGGATGAATGGATAGATAGATAGAATATACAGGGATGGATGGATGGATGGATAGATAGATAGATAGATGGAATATACAGGTACAGACAGATAGATAGATAGATAGTTGGAATATACAGGGATGGATGGATGGATGGATAGATAGATAGACTATACAGGGATGGATGGATGGATGGATGGATGGATAGATAGATGGAATATACAGGTATAGATAGATAGATAGATAGTTGGAATATACAGGTACAGACAGATAGATAGATAGATAGATAGTTGGAATATACAGGGATGGATGGATGGATGGATGGATAGATAGATAGTTGGAATATACAGGTATAGATAGATAGATAGTTGGAATATACAGGGATGGATGGATGGATGGATGGATAGATAGATAGTTGGAATATACAGGTATAGATGGATGGATGGATGGATAGATAGGTTGATTTTCTGTGATGTGTTAAAATGGTCATATTATCTCACTCTGTCCAGATTGTGACGATGGGGTTGTTCCGCACCATCGCTCTCTTCTACCTGGGCAGCTTTGACAGCATCGTCCGCCGCTGCATGATCCAGAGAGAACAGTCCAAAGCAGCAGACAAGAGGGAGTAGCACCAGCATTCCCACCACATCCATCTCCATCAGCATTCACACACACACACACATACACACACACCTCACAGCACGCACTGCACCGCCCCGGCCCGGCAGACGTGTTCAAATGGGTAGAAGAGGTCCACCCTGACAAAACACTGTTTATGCTTTTTTTTTTCAGTAGACCTGTAATAGGTGTCCGTCCATCTTTCATGATGAGTTTTTCAGGACTCCGATCATTCCAGTGCATGTTGCATCAATATTTCAAGCTCTTTAAAAAAACAGAAAAACAAACAACTTTATTTGCATTTAAATTATTTACTCGTTGGCTCTCACTGCCTCTAGTACATTCTTTTGTTTCAGAAGGTTTGTGGTCGTTCTCAAAACCACACGCTATCCGAGTTCTTGCTCTTGCCTGTTGGCGTAATGTTATTTCAACACTAGAATTAATTTCAGTCAACTTTTATTTAGATTGAGATGTTACCATATGCTGTATAGGTAAAAAAAAAAATCTTCACATACTTCACTTCCTTATGTTACAATGAGGTGAAGAACTGTCCTATGTTCTTCTGACTGGTCTGTGATGTTCATAGTCAAGCACTGTATCTTCCTGCTTTTAGATTTCATAGTTTTAAGGTACGGACACAGGACATCTGTGTTTTTGGGCGAAACAGCCTGAGTCTGCCACTCTGCCTTATCTTCTTTGCTCTGTGTGGGGGTTTCTGAAGGAAATGTTTACCTTATAAATGTGCGTGCGAGTGTTTATGTATATTTGTCTGCTTGTACACATGCGTTTAGGTGACCTCAGGGGCTTCTAAGAGTTCACTGAACTGAAGGATGGGTCAGGATAAGCCATTGGCGGTGGTAATGACTCGCTGGTTCGAGTCAGCGCACCTCTCTGCCACCAGGTGGAGCTGGAGATCCAAACGGATCAGGTGTAACCAGAGCAAAAGCCTAAGTAGCTCTTACTAAAAGCTGATCTAGAATCAGTCAGAATAATCCTAGTCAGATGGTTTGATGTCCACAACCCAAGAACTCTGTAGTATTGGTGAATAAATGTGAGTACATTGAGTGTTCATGCAGGCATTTCAAGTACTGTAGATGTTGTGAAGCTTGATCAGATTTGTACACCAAAACAAGCAATGTGGCTTCAACAAGTGAAGTGAATTTCCTCGTGCTCTGCTCTGTCATAATGCAAAATGGATGGTTCCAGCATATAAACTGTGTTTTCTGATTTAGGCCTTCCAAACTCCCTTGTCCGTGTTGCAAGTCGTACCTTACTGCTAGAGAGAAAATTACACTTATTCATGCTGTTGTAATATTTGCTTTCCTCACTGTCACAAGCAAACGGGGAGCATGTGATGTGATCACACCCTGCAGTTATAGGAGCGGATGTTTATGAGGAGTCCATCTCTTGAATGCCCGAATGCACAGAAAAGAGTCTATTTAAAGGAACACTCCACTATTTTTGAAAATAGGCTCATTTTCCAACTCCCCTAGAGTTAAACAGTTGAGTTTTACCGTTTTTGAATCCATTCAGCCGATCTCCGGGTCTGGCGGAGAGAGGGCTGCAAAGCTGCAAAAAACGAAAAAGGGACAGTAAAAGTGGTCCGTATGAGATGCAGTATTTTTTAATTCTTCTGAAGAAGCCTGATTGTTTGAGAAACAGAGACAATTAAATACCTTGAATTAAAGATCTTGAACATACTGTACATGAGATTTGAGAGTTATAGGTACAGTTTTCTGTGAGCATTGAGTTAAATTTATAGTGTGTATGAGTCTTATGAACTACATTTATGGTGTAGTACTCTTTTTTTTGGTTCCACAGAAAAAAGAAAGTCCTATGGTTTTGGAACGACATGAGTGTGAGTAAATAATGACAGAATATTAATTTTTGGTTGAAGTAACACTTTTACTCAATACAGCTTTTTTAATGCTGCTCTGTTTTCCCTAGAACATACCTGCAAACTCGTCACCTTTCTTTTTTTGTCTTACTGTTGTCCTACTAATAAAGTAGTGATTATAAACACATAGGCTTCCCTAAACACTGTATTTCTGCTTTCCCATAACGTATATAATCATTTATTAGCCTGTAACGTGAGGTTTATCATTTTCATTTTTGTCAGAACTTAAATAATTTGGACTGTAAAATGTTTAAACCATAGTTTTACGGTCATTTTAGAGTTTAGGTTACTGTAAACAACATGTAGTTCTATTCTAATATGGGAATTTTCCAAAAAGACTTCAACTGCTAATTTCCGTAAATTTTTAGAAGAAAAATCCCCCTTTCCATTGCTTGTCCGGAGTTTTCAGGTATTCTAGAAACCATTGACCAATGCAGTCAGGCACTACAGTCATGGAGGCCCATTCCAAGCCTTAAGAGATCCAAACACAGACCACTGTAAAAGCTAGAAGGGTTGATACCTCCACATCCAGCTATGGCATAGATTGTGTATGGTTTACGTATATTTGTTTCAGTATGGAAAAAGACATTGTTTTTGCTTGTTTGTACATTATTTGCTATGGATATTTTTTACAGAAAGACCCAAAATATGAAAATGAGAATGCATGAGTCAAAACGACGATGTTCTCATTTGATATCGGCTCAAGGCACGTCGTCCAGCACATAGTAGCTATAAGTTAGGTTCTGATATATGTGTCGGACTTCCGAATCGGTCATGCCCTCTTCCATAACACATGGACGTAGTCATTGTTTTAGTCGTACAGTAGAGAAATTGTTTTGAACTCCTTAAAGCTATGCAAATCAAACCTGTGCTCACATTTCATTCAAACACACAAGAGGACACTTGCATTTTTTTTTACAGTCTTCTGCTGTAGTTAACACTTTTATTGACTGAAGTTGAGATATTTCTGAGAATAAGATATATAGTTTGAGTAACTTTTAAAAGAAAGACCAAGACCAACTTGGATGCGTTCTGCTTCTGTTTTATAAGTTTCTTTTTTCCCCTTATTCATTTGTTGCCAAACTTGCATAAATTTCAACTTGTGTGCCATGGGAGAAAAAGAGGATGTTGTTGCTTTGTCTTATTCTCTTACATAATGAAATAAATAACTTTTGAAAGGCAATTCAAGTGTCAGATTCTTTTAAAATAGTGTAAAAGTCCTGTTACTGTTTGTGGGTAGAAAACCTTGTGATGGAAAAACCTGAAAAAAAAAAAAATATATATATATATATATAACAATTATTTCTGCTTATGCTTGAAAATATTTATAATCAATGTCAATAAAATAATTTGTAAAAATCCCAACCAAAAAAGACTTACGTTAATTCTTTGCTCAAAACATATGCACTACATAGTGTCTTAACATTTTCCTATTTAACTTTGAATGATTTACCATTTTTTATTAACAAGACAGGACTGCAGGTAAAATGGTTCACTCTTGCTGAAAGTACAACACACTGCATACCTCTGTCAACATCAATATAATGGCCTGAACCTGATCCTTTACTTTGCATTCCTAAACACTTTACTGGCTGGTGTCATCGCTCCAGAAGCCTAACTTAGCCCTGAATAACCCAATCAGGACTGACAGAGGGAGAAAGCCAGTTAGACACAAACCTGAACTTTTTTGAAGAACTGTTTTCTGTCTCTGAAGCCGAGACTGCCAGCAGGGGTCATATGTATGATGTAGTCATTTTGTTCTGCAATAATTCATAGGCTATGGCTTGAGTTGGTTCACCTTTATTCAAAGCAGGGTTGACTGGGCGGGGTGCTGAAAGATCAAAGGCCTTGCACTGTTCAAAGAAGTTCCAATGCTAATTTTGAGGCGAGGCTGAGGACCAAATTCTGCTCTGCCTGAACAGATGTGGATTCCCATTTCAGCTCATCCGGACCTTTTTGAATCTTCAGACAAGTAAAGATGAAATTACTCATGCATTTAATTTGAAAGAAAAATGTTAACCAAAAAATAAATAAATAATTGACCCATATTCCCCTTTACAATCCCCAGGGTTACAGAGAAGGTTATTGACCACTCATCCTGCTAGGATGTTATTTAACATGAGTTTTAAATAACAAAATGGCCAGTTTAACCCCGTAAAGAAAGAATCCCATGTTTGCTAGAATACATAAAATCATTATTTAAAATCATATATATATATTGGTCCATGAAAGCATGAATTCCACTATTTTAAGTGTACATTAAAGGGGTCATGATTTTGCTAAAAATAACATTATTTTGTGTATTTGGTGTAATGAAATGTGTTTATGCGGTTTAAGG
>NW_015555703.1:773384-791312 GCF_001515605.1 Sinocyclocheilus anshuiensis
CTTTATGCACCAAGAGCTTGTAACACTCCAAAGAGAAAGGAAAAATTGAAATCGCATCATATGACCCCTTTTAAAATAAAATCCTGGACTGTTCTGTAATACCAAATGTTGGAAGTGTGGCCAATACGATAATATATGAGATACAGAAGCATCCAAAAGACTACTGAGATTATATTTTGATATTTTTATGTATTTTTATAAATGATCATTTCCCATTATATATGAAAACAATGGCAAGCCATCATAAATTAATACAAGAGATGGCTCAGAATGATCATCCACTTCATGATCTTTTTCCACCAACCAGAGGTGCAAAAACTGGTCGGCTTCTTATATAGGAAGCAAAGTAATTTGACATTATTCAAAGCACGGACAAAACGTTATGCTAGTTCTACTATTCCTTTTGGTATTAGATTGTTTAATGAATATAATGTGAATGTTTTGGGTCCTTTTTTTGCAATTGCACTTTTTTTGATCAGTTTTTATTTTTATTGTAGTGTGTAAATGGATGTATATAGGTGGATGTATATGTGTGCATATGTATATTTTTAATTATTAATTGGTATAGTATTATTGAATATGTTTTGAATATCTGCTTTTATATTTCTTGGATTTTTTTTCCCGCTTGCTAATTTTATCTTTCAATGTACTTTCTGCAATAATTCAATCTCAGTATTGCTATGCAGAAAATTGAATAAACTTCAATGAGAGAAAATTTACCATAAATTTCAGTGATTGTTTGCCATGTCGCCTTTGCTTGAGCACTCATCCCGCATGAACTCTGATGATCTGCATGAATTTCTGATGATCATGTTCTGAAAATGATCCAAAGAGCATCTGACCGCCTGTACAAAGCTGTTCACATGACCACTCTCAAAAATCACGTAGAATCTCACGCTCAGTGTATGCTTATGCGAGGATAAATGTGACTGTAAAAAATGAATGATTAAATTAATTTTTATATTGCATTATTTTTATATAATACCAACGATATTATTTAAATGAAAAAAAAAAAACTATGATTAAAAGTAATTATGCATCAAAGACAATCACGATTTAAAAAATGAAAGAAAAAAAAAGCTAAAACATTGAATTACTCAGGTCTCAGGAGGATAAATGTGCGAGTTATTAACATTATTTGCAATTGACTGCAGGAGGAGCGCACGCACATGAGTGTGAATGAGTGAGGTAGCACAGGAACACCTCTGCTACGAAGGGGAAGGTGGTCTGGCTGCATATGGAGTGACTGCGCAGAGCAGACGCCTCTAAACACTCAACTTATACAGAGACAGAGCTCTGCGCGAAGGCTGATTTCGACAGTGTGCCGTCCTCACACTAGCCGCTCCGCGAGAGGAGAAACTCACAAGTGCGCGGCGACCAGCCTCTTCCGTCTCCCGCAGCTCGGGACTCTTTTACGCGGATAAACGATGACTTACCGCGCGCGATTCCCACTCAAAACACCAGAGACTCTCTCGCCCGTGCTTACAGGGCGTGTTTGTTTAATCTGATATGGAGGAAGATGCTTAAATCCTCTCCTACATGCCTGGAGTTTTCTGCTGGGAACAGAAAGTGGGCGTTTTTCCCCACACCGAAGCGCTGGGGGATTCGTGCGAGTGCCGCAACTTGCAGTTTCAAGTGAGGCAACATGCAGTAAGTTCAGATGTGCAGTTATCTAAGGGTTAATACAATCAGCATTGATATGATGAAGATGCGCCTGGATTTATAAGATAAGGTTATTGAGCGATATATATACGGGTCGAGATGGCACAGGAGAATGTGTATGATAACCGGAGAATAGTGGTGAAGTACATCCACCATAAGCTCTGGAAGAAGGGATACGTGTGGGAAGAGAACGGACACGATGACAGCGTCTCGAATGGACTGATGATGGAGAGGCAGGAGGACGGCGGCATCTCTCCCAGCTCCCGTCACGACCCGTGCAGGGCTCTTCATAAGGTGCTGCGGGAGGCCGGGGATGAACTGGAGCGGCTTTATCAGTCGGACTTTGCGGAGATGTCCAAACGGCTGCACCTCACGTCCATCACGGCGCATCAGCGCTTCACTGCGGTCATAGACGAGCTGTTCAGGGACGGCGTGAACTGGGGCAGAATCATCGCTTTTTTCGAGTTTGGAGGGACTGTTTGTGTCGAATGCGTGAATAAGGAGATGACGGCGCATGTGGATAACATTGCGGGCTGGATGACCGAGTATCTGAACGGACCGCTGCACGGCTGGATTCAGGAGAACGGCGGATGGGTATGTAATTAACTCAATATATAGCTCACGTCCGAAGACGCAGGGTCGCTCGCTCCGCCTCTATTCCCTGCGTCATGCGTTCGAAGCGTTGCGCGCTCTCCGATTGGTCGGTAGCGCTGTTCGTTAAAACGCACCGGCCAATGAGCGGCGGCGATTTGTCACACCCCTCTCACGCCTCCGCGGTGAAGCCGTCGATGACAGCTGCAGTCTGCAGAGCTGAAGGTGTGGTTCTCCTGTGCAGAACTTTCAGGAACTGCTGTTGATTCATGCAAACAGGAGGATGTTTAGTCTTATACAACGACCAGATATATGAGGTCTGATACTTACTCACCAAATCATGTGCTTAAATTGCTCCGGGCTATTCCTGTCCTGAGTGCAGTGGCTCAGCTCGTGATTAGACACGTGTGAGAATGTTCAAACAGAAATGAACGCCATAATATTTTTTCCTGCCTAGGTCGGTGTACATGGAATACCAGAATTCTTAATTAAAATTGTAGTTAAGCATAAGAATTTTGCAATGCTGTGTATTTTGGTGGTTCGTAAGGGTTGGTTGGCATGCTTTTCCTTTTTTGTTGAGCATCTCTGGTGAAACTGACAGTAACATAACCCTAGAAAATGCAAAGGTGTTAAAGGGGTCATATGATGCGATTTCAGTTTTTCCTTTCTCTTGTGCATAAAGAAGATCTGTAAAGTTGGAAAAACTAAAGTCTCAAATCCAAAGAGATATTCTTTATGAAAGTTAAGAGTCAGCCACGCCTACCTAAAATGGCTCGTTCTAACACGCCCCCACATGTCTACGTCACGATGTGGGAAGATTTGCATAACGCCGCCCAAATGTTCACGCAAAGAAAGAAGGCGTAACTTTTATTCTCGCTGTAGTATTGTTGCCGCCGCCGCCGCCGCCATGTCGTGAAGGCACTGTGTGCTTCGTTGTGAAAGCGAAACAACTTTGTTTGGTCTTCCAAAAGAGGACGATATCTGCTTCGTCATGCCTGGAGCTGATCCGTGCTGGTTGCTGAGGAAATACTACAACTTTGAGCTGTGGATCGCCGGATCGACTTTCACCGTGGACAAAGCAGAGTCCAGTCCGGGGTCGTCACATGTGGTTGCCACAAGCCTCCTTCGTTGAATCCGCTGGCCGCGCCGTTCTCAAGCCCGCCGCCTCTGCTCACTCAAGCCGATTGGGTAAAAATTCAGTCTTACACAATATTTTCTAAATTTTGTTATGTCATGACTTGTGCGATCATGCCAACCACCTCCAACACAGTATGTTTGGGTATGCAACAAAATAGAAGATACAAGATATTTTTTTTATATTAATATTATTAATTTTTTATATGATTTATTCATAATTAACCTTTTTAGTAATATTTTAAAATTAAGACTTTGCAAGAAAGTTATATGCAAGAAGGAGGAAGAGAAGGATAACATGACTTGAAGCTACTGTAGAGAACTGAATTTTGTCTTTTCTAGCTATGTTAGGTAAGATTTGAATGCGGAGTCAAACACGGGGACATTTTCTGGGTTGTTTGATCCCAATAGGTTAAACGCGGCTCCTTTCAGGATATGCGCCACTATAAAACACATTGATAAAACCATTCCAACAGTAATAGTGATGCAACACTTTTCATAAAAATGGACAATATGAATACAATATGAATGATTTACAACTCCGTTCTGATGTTCAGAATATAGAACCATTCAGTGGCATATAATAGGTATACTATGCACAGTATGCTGATTTTCTCCATATGACTTATTTCATTTACTAAAAAGTGTGGTATACCACCAAGATCACTGCATCCCACAATGCAATGTGCTTGATTTGACCATTCATTTTCAGAGTGATGAATGAACCAATAGCAGATTGTGGGAGTCTTTGAGAATTGTTTTAGAAAACAATTCCATTTAGTGAAGAAATTACACACTTCACCTATATTGTTGATAATTCTGCATTAAATTAGAATAAAAGTGCAAAAAAATCAAATCAAACATGCTACTAATGAGTTGATGTACCTGTTTTTAAGAATACTGAGTAGTAATCTAGCATGCCATTCCGTTTCAGACTTTCCAGTTTAAGGAGGAGCTCAAGAGACGTTGTTTTTTTTTTGAATGGCCTTTCAGAATATGACCTTTCAATAGTGAACTCGCTTGAACTGTAAGGTGACAAACATAAATGAGCGGGAACTTGTGGTTTGGTGCAGGACCCAACAACGGCTTGGTAAGGTCATCCAGAACTTCCCCTCATTCATTCACTCCAGTTCCATTCTGTCTCTACATCTCTCTTCTACTACTGTAGACTGCAACATTATTATAGTGAGTTAGAACAAAGACTTCATGTGGAAGTGCATAATTCAAAGCACTGTGTCCAGAGGGTATTCATCAATAATTCATAGGCTGTATTTCATCTTTAAGGAAGAAAAGTTTAATATTCCCCTTGAGTCCTGACCTTTTGAAAGTGGAAACTACTTACACATATCAAAGAATTACACCCTTGCTGACCTGAACGTCAGCAAAGAGTCTTTCTATTTACGCATTTCTTTCCGTTCATGGCTCTGAAGTAGGCCAGAATGCTTCAGAGCAATGTAACATAGGCCTGAATCATTCTGACAACTGCTTGCATTATCCAACAGTGGAAATACTGCAAATAAAAGAAACCCTGCTACAGTAGCTAGCCATTGAAATTACTTAGATTTAAGTGATCGGACACATAGTTTTCTATATGAACGATGATTTACTCACTCGACCAGTGGATCCCATTTCTGCCTAAATATCATTTAGCTTTTGACATTTCTCAGTGCGGAAGTGACTAGAGATGCTTATAAGTGACAGTAAAAGTCCCGTGTCAGTGTCTGTCCCAAGTCAGAGGTGTATATGAAACGTCATGTCCTCTAAACAATGGGCTGCTACAGTAGATTAAGTGTTTCATTCACTTCCATGCAAACATGAGTACAAAGGGAATGCAAGCATAATGTGTTTTGCTTTGCACAAAGGTTAATGCAGAAGATAATTGACCTATAGATCTTATGCATCAGAGAAACAAGTGCACAGCCATCTTTAGAATTCTGTCTTTGAACTTCTGTTTTTTTTTTTGCGGTAGTTAACGAGTGATTAGCTGGTAAAGTGGATTTACTTTTTGTAGAGTTAACAAGAGTTATCATGCGCATTGGAATGTTCGAAGCGGATGTCATAACAAATGTCAGTAGACCGGGAAGATTTGAAAACAAACAGTTCATTCATAAATCCATACGAACTTACCTTCACGCTGTGGAAATACAAACACAAGACAGAAGACAACGAGTGCAGCATTGAAAAGGGGAGGAGCTACAGTACACAAGGTCTATAGAAGATCTAAAGTTTAGTAGCTCAATACAAAATAAAAATAAATAAAACAATAAAGTTTTCCAGGGATGTGGTAAAAGGAGTAGATAGTGTAAACAGTGGAGCAGATTGTGTTATTATTACTAGACCAATGAATCACTACATGATTGATCAGCCAATATTTGGCCATTTTAGAATTGAATTTTAACTTTGTCCACTTGGCTAATCAAAAGAAGTGTTAGTTCCCCAAATCCATGGATCATTCTTAATCCATAATACATTTTCAAGAATTAAAAAATATTAAATATTAGAGTATTACATTTTTTTGTGTGAAATTACATTATTTATATTTCAGCATTCTATCGGTCATCTGCCACCCTGCTCTTTAGAAATCGCACTAGAAAACAAAATTAACCTAAAATTGATAATTTATTATTTTTAAAAACAGAAGCTCTAGAGTGTCCTGTTGCCCATATTCATTGCATTTGACTTGGTCAAACGTGTGACTGCTAAACTGTCTAGAAAGTAAAGAAGAAAATCTGTTGACTAAAGAGGCACAGTGAAAATCCACAAAACGATTGCTTATTTGTAAGCTAATATATGACAAGTTAGCTGACTGTGTTATATTAAAGGTTATCATATACTGTAAACAGGGCCGTCCTTAGTGGGGAGCAACTGGTGCGGTCGCACCAGGCCCCGCGCTTGAGGTGGCCCTGCGGCGAACGCCACCAACCCCCCCCCCCCCTTCCGGAACGCAATCGCGAATGGACCGAGGGGGGCCCCGCTCCCTACCTCGCACCGGGCCCCGCGTCATCTAAGTACGGCCCTTCTGTAATTATTCGGAGGAACAGAGTGATTGAGATCACAGCGTCTGTTGTGGTTTTCTATAAAAAGAATCAAGTGTACTAGACTGCTCTGACGTGGGCAACTAGATACTATAAATCCCGCCAGGGTTTATATTTTCCACCCTGCACTAATGATGGAGGCGACAGGCTCATTAACCTTATTGATGACATTTGGACAAGCGTGAGCAGCGTGTGCGCTCTCAAATCAGCCTACCTTCTGTTTCCTGTTTAACACGCGACTTAAAAATAGCTGTCATATGTGGGTTTATGTTGTTGAGTCTGCTGTCTTGCCCCCTGCACTTGAAATTTTTGTCCTGTAATTCACTGTGTGCTTATAGACAGTATAAGCCTGTATTCAGAAAATAACTCTTGAGTCATATTCTATTTTTCGGTCTGTTTCAATTATACATTGGCTCAATGGGTTTCAGTCGTCCCACGCAGAGTGATTGTTCTAATCTAGGCCCATTCTGGGCAAACACTCCCTGCCCATCCACGCAGCCTAGCACGGATAGGAGCAGGGAGAGCAGAATACCCCCCCTAGAGTAACAGAACAGAACCAACATCAATGATAAATGTAGCAGATACCATTAATGTTCTACGTGATTATTTTAACAACATGATTCAGTGTTCTGACTCAATGATATATTCACTGCCAAGTCCTGACTGGACGAGAGGAGGAGCTGGGGATGGAGGTGGGTGATTAGTTCCTGAGCGAAGCGATAGCTGCTAAATAATGACTGAAGGGACCTTATGAAGTGAATTAAGACTGGTGTCGTGATCCTATAGGTAGACGTGGATCAGTTGAGTGTCAGCTGATGCGAGCTTGACTAACACAAAGGTTATCATATACTGTAAACAGGGCCGTCCTTAGTGGGGAGCAACTGGTGCGGTCGCACCAGGCCCCGCGCTTGAGGTGGCCCTGCGGCGAACGCCACCAACCACCCCCCCCCCTTCCGGAACGCAATCGCGAATGGACCGAGGGGGGCCCCGCTCCCTACCTCGCACCGGGCCCCGCGTCATCTAAGTACGGCCCTTCTGTAATTATTCGGAGGAACAGAGTGATTGAGATCACAGCGTCTGTTGTGGTTTTCTATAAAAAGAATCAAGTGTACTAGACTGCTCTGACGTGGGCAACTAGATACTATAAATCCCGCCAGGGTTTATATTTTCCACCCTGCACTAATGATGGAGGCGACAGGCTCATTAACCTTATTGATGACATTTGGACAAGCGTGAGCAGCGTGTGCGCTCTCAAATCAGCCTACCTTCTGTTTCCTGTTTAACACGCGACTTAAAAATAGCTGTCATATGTGGGTTTATGTTGTTGAGTCTGCTGTCTTGCCCCCTGCACTTGAAATTTTTGTCCTGTAATTCACTGTGTGCTTATAGACAGTATAAGCCTGTATTCAGAAAATAACTCTTGAGTCATATTCTATTTTTCGGTCTGTTTCAATTATACATTGGCTCAATGGGTTTCAGTCGTCCCACGCAGAGTGATTGTTCTAATCTAGGCCCAGAAGAAATCGGTGGACTTTTTCTGTATTGTTTGCTCTGTAAAATCTTCTGGATTTAATGGAATGGAACTGAAGACTGGAGTTAACTGGAATACTAAGAGTCTGACAACAAAATATAACAAGGTATTTGTGAGGTATGCCCTCCATAAAATAAAAAGATAGCTATATATTTTAATTTATAAAGATCCATATTGAGTTAAAATTGTGATATTATAAAGATAAAAAGTTTCAAAATTAAAAAGGCTGTTATAATACTGCTGTACTAAAGCAAAAGCAAATTAATCATTATTATCTAAAAAATACTGACGTTGTATAAAGTGTATCTATCCACTTTTAGAGTGACAATGTATTTAGAAACCTTACAAGAAACATTTTCAGTTCAGTTAAAAGTTTATTGTAAAGTGCTTTGCACAGTAAATATTGTTCAAGAACACATTTGCAGTTAAATATGACAACCCTATATACCAAAATTCAACAACATGTTATGTATACAAAATTGTATATTTTTCTATTTCAAAAATAGTTAATTGTCCACATGCACCCACATATCAAAATGCATCACAGGTTCTACAAAAACTATTAAGCAGCACAACTTTTTTCAACATTTATAATAATCAGAAATGTTTCTTGAGCAGCAAATCAGCATATTAGAATGATTTCTGAAGGATCATGTGACACTGAAGACTGGAGTAATGATGCTGAAAATTCAGATTTGATCACAGGAATTAATTACATTTAACAATATATCACAATAGAAAACAGTTATTTTAAATCACAATAATATTTCACAATATTAGTGTTAGTGAAGAGACTTTTGAACAGTAGAGTATATATATATATATATATATATATATATATATATATATATAAAAGTGCCATTTCTGTCAGGACCACTATCGTCAATATAACTTACGACTAGCATACATTTTAGGTTGGGGGAATGGTTCTGTTCTGGGCAAACACTCCCTGCCCATCCACGCAGCCTAGCCCTGAGCGAAGCGATAGCTGCTGAATAATGACTGAAGGGACCTTATGAAGGGAATTATGATTGGTGTCGTGATCCTATAGGTAGACGTGGATCAGCTGAGTGTCAGCTGATGTGAGCTTGACTAACATGGCCTGCCAGAACTATCGCTACGCTTCATTTTTCAATGGTCACTATAGCAAGCCACAAACAAACAAAATGTTTGATCAAACAGTAGGTTCAGCTAGCTTAAAGAGTTAAAAAAAAAAACTTTGAAAATGAACACAACACTTTGATCCTGGGTTTAACTACCCTATTCTCCTCTAAATTCATGTTGGACACCCCTCCCCATTGCATTTCTGTGAACTCCGTGCCAAATGGGCTAGACGTGCCTCCTGCAGACTGACGAGGTAATGCTCCTATAGCCCACGTGAGCAGCACCTGTGTTTATTTGTGTGACGTGACGTCACGTAAATGTTGCCTGACGTGCTGTGTTGGCAGCTGCTCGGCTCTTAAATGATACACTTCAGCCTACTGATCCAGGTTCAGCCCAGGACTGTAGAGGGAGGTTCGCGTGCCATCGGGCCACTCACAAGTCACGGGTCTGCTGTCTGCTAATAACGTGACTTATAACAAAATAACCCTGACATTTAGTTGGAGACATTTGCTTGTGTGTCTTTAAAAGCGGGATTTCAGGACTGCCCATTACATTACAAGTTATTCCTTTAGTATTTGCTAGCAGTTTCAATTAAGATTTTGGGTGGTCACACCTGGACAGGTGATGGAGGACTGAGAGAGAGGCCCATTGTATGTTCTCTCCAGTGTCAAGCCTGAAATGTCTCTGGATTAGTTTGACTTTTTAAGCCTCCTATCGCATACAGGTTGGTTTTGACCCAGAATCGGTAACTAAACATTTCTAAAAAATCCAAAATTTTTAGTATGGGGAAAAAAACTTTCCATATGGATTAAGACTATCAAAATACACATTTATTTATTTATTTTTATAGATTTTTTTTAAATATATTTTTTAGGAGATTTAACCATTTACACTAAATTGTTATCCTTGTTTGGGTCAGAAACACAAAGATAAAATAAACAGACAAAAGATGTCACTGACATAACAATATATTAATATTAATTTTGTTTGAAAATTAATATATTTTGTTTGAAAACATTCCAGAATAATATTGAAGTTGTTTAGATGTTGTTTTAAGAATATGCAGGTTTCATGAATTTGGACTGTTTTTGAACAGCATGGGTTATAAGTTTAAATGAATTTAATTAAATTCCATTTATTCCAATGCTGGTTTATATATATATATATATATACTCTTTTTAAGGTATGTAATGTAATATTGAAAGGTAGTGGTTGAAATGGGTACTGCAGTCCAAAATCAAAACGGAGAGTTATTTCACGCGGGTTGACAGATTGAGGACACGCAACAGGAACAAGCACAATTGACAATGAAAGGCGACAAGCCTTACACCGTAAGCTGATGAGTTGATTTATCCGTGTTTTAATATGCCTCTGGTCATAGAACTTTTTTAGGTCGGGTAGAATCTGCAATCTGTGACCCAGTACGTTTGCTGGCTTCCTTGGCTGCAAAACGCTGTATTTTCTGCCAACTGGCAACTCAGGGTGTCAAAACACTATTGGGTAAATTGGCAGTGTGCAGAATCACACAGACCAAAAACAAAAACAGACAATCCGACACCAAACGTGCATTTTCAGAGCAGAATAACTGGCTGTAGAATTGTTTTCGTAGAAACAAGTATGTGAACTTGGCATGTTTCCTAAATATCTGCAAACATATTATGGTATTTTTATGCTTTAGTACAGTCAAAAAATGACAGCACCTTTGATAAAAAGGGGTACATGTACTATTAACAGTAAAACACTGTAACATTCAAAACTTTTTGCACATTCACTCATTAAGTTACTGATTAGATACAATATGGTTTTAGTTGAAAATATAAGCTCATGTTTCACTAGATCAAAACATCATGCATCACTGAAAAAAGTAAGCCAATCATATGATGGCCCTAACGCAGTTGAAACAAGTTTCACGCCAGCATGGCACCAAATGCCAATTTTTGTTTAATATTTTTTAAGGAAAGCATAGCTGCTAATGTCTGTGTTCTTGTGGTGCCATCAGCTTGTCAGTGTTGTCATGATGTCATTGTCCTGAGGCTCCAGAGTATTCAGTCACATGGCATTTACTGTGTGACTTGTGCCAAAAATCGTCAGTATGCAGGTGCCATACATCAATAATTGGCGTCGAGATGAATGGGAATGCTCTATCCATGTATTACTGCATTGTGTGGTTTCATGTTTCACTCGTTCTCATCAGCATGACTCTTTCCTATCAATACAACAATCAGAACGATTACTGACGAGAACGTCCTGTACTTCTCATTCTGATTTATTTGCTTAGGGGATGTGAGAGTGGAGCAAGAGCCATGTGCAGGAAGTGGAGGGCCACTAATGAAAGTTAAGAGTGGAAGAAGTCCTTGGGCTGCCTTTCACGTCACACGTTTCAAGACATGTCCTTCCACACACTGAAAGTGAACCATGAATGCACTGCATTTAGAATAACTGGACGTTTTGTGGAAAATGAGCGTTTGGCATCACATTGATAACTTTTGGTTACAGTTTAATTGCTCACATGGTTCTCTTTTGTAACTCGGAACTTGGAATTATGTTTGATTTAAAGGAATAGTTCACCCAAAAATGAAAACTCTGTCATAATTTATTCACTCTCTTGTTGTTTCAACCCTGTATGACCTCGTTTCTTCTGTGGAGCACAAAAGAAGTCATTGGCCTCACTGATTTTCAAAATATCTTCTTGTCCAAGTTGGTCTTGTAACAACAGTTTAAAGTTGGCATGAAATGAAAATTCACCATATTTTCTACATTTTCTTCTTTTTTGATAAACCATGGACCGTTTCACATTTCCGTGGTTCTCAGAAGCGGAAGTCATCATATTTGAACTTATATATGGAAACTACAACAAACATATTTTTTGCGTTCCCATTTGATCCAATAGCAAACGATAAAATCCACTATAGCGTTTTTGGAAAAAAAAATAGTGATGACAAATTTGTCAGTTTCACAGCCATGGTGTTAGAAACACTAGACACAGCAATGGTATGGTGAAATGTAATGCCAAAAAAAAAAAATATATATATAAATATAAAAAGCTTTGCTAGATTTATGATGTTACAGTTTTTCTCAAATGCTAAAACACATTTCACAAACGTTTCCTCCATGTTCCCCAGTGTCTAAACACAACACCCTTTTCTAAAGCTACATAAACACAACCACACCTTCTCACTTCAAAACTCAAACTTTCACACCAAAAGAGCAGCTCGAAGCTTTCAAAAATGTAAACACTATACACATCATTACACACTACAGCAAAACAATTGAAAACACAATGCTCAATTTGTGAGAAGGTTCTTTGTTTCATAACTGCCAATGCATATTTTTAGAAACTTTACAGTAATGGATGTTCTTAGATCTCTGCAGAGGATTAGGCATTTAGATTTGTGAGTTTCATATGAAGAGTATAAATCTATAGTAAATTCTGCATGTACATTTTGTGTTTTAGCATTTGAGAAAAACTGTAATATCTGTGGAAATGCATCATCACAAACCATGAGAAGGGTCCACCTGGATGCATTTCACAATTCCAGATATTTTTTTTTTTCCGTATTGTTACATAAATCTGTCGTTATTTCTATTTCATAGCGACTTTAAAATCAATAAACAGAAAACATTACAGGAACAATTACAAATCTTTCCTATGTTTAACAAAACAAAAATGGTCCAGAATCAGTGTCTGAAGCAAATTTTCTGTACAGTATATAAACAAGATGATAGTGTCCATTCTTTCCTCATGAGTAAATGTGTACTCTTCTCCTGTGTGAGCGATTTCACACTCTCAGTCTAGTTTGAGCTCAGTTCAGTAACGGTCACGATCCGGCCAAGTTTCCCCCTCGCAGGCTCCTCTTACCGGAGCTGCAGTCACTCACCATCTGCCCCATGTTTACACTCATCAGCAGAGAGCTGTAATCTCTGAAACATTTCCTACTGGCCCAGCCAAAGTGTATAAAGCAGGCGTTCAGTGTAACGTCTGTCGCAAGACACAGACAAAAATGTGTCTTTCTCATGCTCTCTGTGTCACACAGGTAATACCAGGCCTAGATGAACTCTGCACTTCAGATGCTTCAGATTTACACCTGACGATTTGCAGCAGAAAAGCTGTCAAATACTCCGACAAACTCTACAAGGACCATTTAAATTATTTAAAACATTCCACCTTAACAGTAAACATGTTTTGCTTCTGGTGCTCTGTCCCTTTAGCAAGTCATGTCCTAATATTGACCTATGCCTCTGACATCCATGTACGTTTCTATTGAACATTATGATGCAATATGTTAGATACACATAGAGATGCCCTAAGGCTAAAAACATACTCTATGCATGCACATAAATGCAGACATGAATATGTTGTAAGCATGCAACTCCATTATATAGCCTATATTTAAAAGAGATAGCTCATCCAACCATGAAAATTCATCAATTACTCACTCTCGTTCCAATTTTGCAAGAATATTTTTGTTTATGCAATGAAAGTCAATGAGGTCCAATACTATAGAAACCTGTTTCTGCCACTGAAATAAATAAATAAATAAACAAAAGCTCCTGGAAATCCATTAAAGGGGGTAAATATGAAGAAAATGAAAGCTTGTGGAGTCAGCTGTTCGTGACAGGTCTAAACCAGCCCAGGTACCAGAACAAAAACACGCTCGGCAAAATATTGTCTAATTAACGTCACCGTCAAAATCCCAGAAAATAATGAGATATCATTTTTTTGGCAGTATTGCACAACCCCATTCCGACTCAACAATGTGTAAAATCTAATTTGTATATCTAGAAGCGTCTACTTTCATGTTTTGGGCTTAAACTGCTTCTCCTGCACCTGTCATGAAGGGTGGACAGAGAACAAAATCTATAAATATGGTTTAATAGCAAGCTATCGCAGAGTAATCTTGTGAAGGTGGTTACTATGATGCATTGTTCTTGTACACAGTGTGCTTTTCTGAGAGCACAATGGTGTGAGTGTGTGATAATAGGCTGGTGTTGGTGGAGGCGCTGTCCTGTGTTGTCCCAGTGGTGCTCCACACCCTTCCACAGCATATTTCTGTGCCCTGTCTCGGGGGGATGCTGCCGATCGGAGGAATGTGAATAAATAAAGCAGATGACCTGGGTGTTGCTTTCCTGAGAGGCCTTCCGTGGGTGGGGATGTGCGTGGACAATCACTCCAGCCAGGTCAACCGGCTGAACTTGTGCGGCTTTTTTAGCTCTATGTGAAACTGGGTGTGTGTTTGCGCATGTGAATGCGTTCAAATTAATTAGAGCATGCGAATATATGCAGTCAGACGGTAAAAAGCATTAACACCCTTATTAAATTAAAGGTTTCAGACAGGTGTTATGGTTTATTAAGGCGTATATATATATATTTGTGCTTCAAATAGCCCATACCTTCACTTAATTGATGATAGTTCGTTGAATCAGTATCAGTAGAACATCTTGAGCAAGTACTTTTATAATGTCCAAATAACCATATAACCAAAGTTTTTTGATGCCAAGGACCCCCAAAACTGATGCTCTTCCGAGGTACAGCCGTATATTTTCATGCACAAATACCTATAGTGTGTGAGAAAAATATTAAATGTGATATTATAAAGACAATACATAAAAAATGAAATGCTGTAGCCAAAACAAAATACCGGAAAATACTTTGGATTAAAACACTACAATTCAGATTTATTTTGAAAGTGTGATTTAATTTAATTTAATTTAATTTCATTTCATTTTACTAAGTAAATTTAAATGATTGTGTTAAAGATATTTACATTTGTTTTAGTCAATACATTAAATAATTCATGATGTAAAAACTTTCTCTCTTAAATTTTCTTTAACTTGCATGATGGTTGAAAAACGCTCTGGTTTTATTATTGTATAACATTCGCTTCATGCCAAACATTCTTGGTCTTTAGAGTTTCACACATTATATTAAATATGAATCGGGTTTGCTGGGCTCCAAAGATTAAAGTTCAGCAAAATAAGAAATATTTTAACTTTTCGTGACAGAAAGTCCTACAACAGATGGCCCACACAGAGATCTGTTTGGGAATCTAAAATTGATATTTTCTACTGGCACACTAAAGCAAAAGATATAAATAACCATCTTAAAACAAACATTTTTGCGCAGTACTGCATATTTTAAACCACACTCAGTAAGCTCCTTGTTTTTGCATCACAGGAAAGCAGTTGGATTGACAGAGCCTCCTCAAATGCACACGAATCAATATGAGCATGTGATACATTGTTTCTCGTGATTGTGGTTCCTGTGTTAGTTAATACATTTAGGCCACCTCTGTGCGTCAATAAAAAGGTCAATGTTAAAGTCTGTGCAAACACAGAGTATTTGTATATGCTGCTTTGATGCAACCTCTATGCTGAGTATAATTGCTTTAGATAGGCTGATTTAACCATAATGCAAAAGGCCCATACCTAGTGATATACCAAAAATTTGGCAACTGAATGTATTTGGCTGAAACAAAAAAAAAGAAAAGGTTTTGGTCAAAATTGTTTTGGAGGGGTGAAAACATTGATTGATAGTAGCGCTTCTCCAATGACGTGTTTGGATTGCATCGTCTTTCATGCACAACATGGATTAGCTTCAACAGGTAAACATGTCAGCACATGTGGACACACTTCATCATGACCAGAAATGATAATAGAGTGGCAATATGTAAATCTGTTCGGCTGAAATATCGAGAGGCAGCTCATTGGCAAATAACTTTACTATGACTGGTGAATTAACCAGTCATACCAATTGCAAAATTACCCAAATGCTACATTAATAACATTAAATAACAAAGCAGCAGGTTTATTAGGCTGCTGTCATTTTAAGACCGAATGCACAAATCTAAGATACTGACAAGCATTCTATGGCCCTGTCCCAAATGGCACCCTCTGCACTTTCGTGATGTAATGCCGCTTTGGCTGTCGGGTAGAAGTCTGCTGCGGAGCTCGCCCCAGTGCGGGCTCAGCAGAAGTGCGGATCAAGGGCGCATAATGGCCACAAAGGGGGCGCTCGCGAGCACCCTTCTGAACGCTAAAATGACGAATGGGACACCCTACGGTCTCGTGGACTTAACGGACACGTGCACGCGGCAGCCATTGTAAGTCCGTAAGACCGCAAGTGCACATAAAGTGTTCCATTTGGGACAGGGCCTATGACTTTCCCAAATGTTTATGTTCACTGAAGACAGAACTGACTGCGTTTAAGTGAAAACTCACAAATACGGATCGTTTGACATATTTTTGTGTGTATTTGTCCATTCAAATGCACCCTCAAAACCCAGTCTCAGTCTCAGATCGTGAGTACAGAAAGCCGCCAGGGGAACACTGTCTCTTCCACAGTTCAATACGCTTTTAACTCTTTTTTTACTGTGCATGTCGAACGAGTGGGACAGAACAAGTATTTTCAATTCATTGCTACGCTCATGTACGGTATTAAGACCAAGTGCGCCACACACATCCTGAAAAGTGAAGCCAAAACTTTTTGATCACCATCTGTTGGCTGGATGCAGTATAGGTCATAAACCCCGCCCTCCCCATGTAAACGAATGGGATTTGAGCCAAACTAAAAAATCTAATTATTATGCGCGGCATTTCATTCCATTCCTTTAAAAGAAAGGAATAGAATGCGGCATCTTGTTTTCAAAATCTTTGAAAGCCAAAATTAAAAAACAAAACTAAAATTCTATTAATCACACAGCCCTAGTAATTAAATCATCTTTGAGAGCAAAGGGGCCCCCTGGTGGTTCGGGGGCACTTTGCAACTTTGCAACTAGCACTGCATATGATCATGAAGCTGATGATATCCTTCTACTATCTGCTAAAAGTAACTGCATGGTGAGGCATTTGCTCATTACGTGTCACGTTTTCACTTGTTCATATCCATCTGTTCTACCCCACACTTACACTCACGTGTTCTTGCATCCAATGACGGCACTCTGACAAATAAAAGCTCCTTTCCCTGTGGCCGCAACCAGGCCTGAACACATGTTGCTGAATGATGTATGAGTTGGCTAATCTCTGACACTAAATGACCATCCCTCAAACAAGATGCATCATGCTGTCTCTTTCTGTCTCCTCACCGCACACTGCCTTATCCCACCGGCTCCGCATATCAGGTGACTACACAGGCCTTGGAATATTCAGAGCTATGTGAGAGCATCTAAATATAGATGTGTTGCTGCTCCCAGGACGCTAGCTAAATGTCATCGTGCGAAAGCGTGGATTAGCGTGCCTTTTCAATCCCATATCCTGCATGGAAATATTCAGAGCTATGTGAGAGCATCTAAATATAGATGTGTTGTTGCTCCCAGGACGCTAGCTAAATGTCATCGTGCGAAAGCGTGGATTAGCGTGCCTTTTCAATCCCATATCCTGCATGGTGTGTGCGGTGAATGAGTGGCACTGTTGAAAACCCTGAACGTTGAGATTTATATCTGTTCCTCGCTATCTGATTGTGAACTGTTTGGTCTGATACAGTAACGCCCAGCTTGACCCAGACTATGTAGAGAACAATTCAGTGGGGCAAAGGTCATTTGTAGTCCAGCTACTGTTGTTGCAACTTTGTGCGGTTGATAAGGTGTACTGAACGGTCACTCTGTGTGAAGATAAGCTACAGAAATGTCTTTATTTTTGATTTGAGATTAATCAAGAGCAACTGGTAATTGAGAGGGTTGTTGCTTGAAATTGTAGCACTTGCTGTTCTGCTGATTATCGAACTGAGAATAACCAGAGAAAGCAAAAGAGTCAGGACTTTGGGCTGCACAGTTAATCGAAATAAAAACAAAAACGCAACGTGAATTAAAGGGGTCATATGATGTTGCTAAAAAGAACATTATTTTGTGTATTTGGTGTAATGAAATGTGTTTATGT
>NW_015555703.1:791366-820453 GCF_001515605.1 Sinocyclocheilus anshuiensis
TGCACATATCTGAATATTTGGGTTGAAGTGTTCTGGAACAGTGTTGTAAATACAACTTAATCACTGATTTCTAGTCGTGTCCATTTTTGGAAGGCCAAACAAAGTAGTTTCGCTTTCACAACGAAACACACAGCGGCTTGAGTGAGCGGTGCCCGGCGGATTCGACGAAGGAGGCTTGCGGCAACCACATGTGACGACCCCGGGCTGGACTCCGCTTCTTCCACGGGGAAAGCCGACTTGGCGATTGACAGCACGAAGTTGATGTATTTCCTCAGCGACCAGCACGGATCAGCTCTAGGCATGACGAAGCGGATATCGTCCTCTTTTGGAAGGCCAAACAAAGTAGTTTCGCTTTCACAACGAAACACACAGCGTCTTCACGACATGGCGGCGGCGGCAACAACAATACTACAGCGAGAATAAAAGTTACGTCTTCTTTCTTTGTGTGAACATTTGGGCGGTGTTATGCAAATCTTCCCACACAGTGACGTAGACATGTGGGGGCATGTTAGAACGAGCCGTTTTAGGTAGGCGTGGACAAGTCTTAACTTTTATAAAGAATATCTCTTTGGATTTGAGACTTTAGTCTTTGCAACTTTACAGATCTTCTTTATGCACCAAGAGCTTGTAACACTCCAAAGAGAAAGGAAAAATTGAAATAGCATCATATGACCCCTTTAATACAATTATCAAATCCTATTTAATTAAATGAATCTATGCGCTGTGTTTCAGAGTGAAGTGTGGCACAGTGTTATTTTACACGTGAGCAGCTCATGATCCAGTGTTTTTAGTGTCTCTGAGCGGTTTGGTTCGCAGTGAATGCTTCGCCACATGAAGTCAGTCTCTGCATCTGCTCTGTGTTTGTGTCACGTATAACATGCATTTGGGAACACAATATGCGCCAACCATCTTCCCAAACCTGTAATGAGAAAGGCTTATAAACCACCTGTTGGAAACAAAAGAAAAGCTGTGGTTTTCTGCTAAAATAAAGTTTGATGGCCTAAAGTTTGAAAATGAAGATATTAAGACAGGTCATAATCATTAGTATTGTAATTTTACAGTTGTATTGTAAAACAAAAATATTATTCATATATCAATATTATGGAGCACATGACATTTGAACAAAAATCTGTTTATTGTGGCTAAAAATTTGAAATTTGTTCCCCTTTTTTATTGTTCTGTTCATTTTTTTTTTTGTTAAATTGTGCCTGCGAATTAAGAATTAGTTCCCATGACTTACTAATTTGCTCCCTCATTTCATTAAATTATGGCCATGATGTACTAATTTGTTCCTTTGTTTTGATTTAATTAAAACGAGGGAACAAAGTTGTATAACATGGCCCTATTTACTAAAACGAGGGAACAAATTAATTTGTGGCCACAATATATATTTTTTGCCATATGCCATGCAGGGCTCCATACAATATATCTATAATAATAATAATTATTATTATTATTAGAGTTGATAATTTCAATTATTATTATTATTATTAAATACTTTATTTTACAGTGAAACATTACCATTAATATTTCTTATTTGAATATATTTTTTTATTTTGTACTTATTATTATTATTATTATTATTATAGTCATATTGTTATATAATCACAGAAAATTGTTCACCCCTACAAACAAGCACAGCAAACCTGGAGTTTTTGTTTTAAAAATTGCATTTCAGTTGCAATCACTGTCTTTATCAGAATAATCACAATTTCTTTAATATGTGCATCCTTAGATTTTGTTTGTTTGTACTTTGTCACGTTTGAAGGTCTGACTTACATAGCCACTTTTGATTACATTTATATAATCTGGCCACTTTACAACTTATTCTGGCAAAGGACAGCCCATTTAAACAGCAGGGCTCGACAATAATGATGGCGATAAACCACAGTTTGATTTGTTTTTAGTGGAACTGATGGCAAGTGCTTAGATTGACAGGTCGTGTGAAACTGATGCTCTGTTGTCTCTGGGTGACATGCAAGCTGTGTTGGGGAGCAAGTGGCCTGCGGGACATTAGCCTCCTGTCAGACATCTGATGTCCTGGCACGCATCACCCAAGGGATCACCTCAACACATCCACAGACTGATAGCCACATGATAGCAAGACAATTGCAGGTCTGTCTGGAGAAAGCCCAACGGTTCTGAGGCTTGAATAATGAGAACGATACTTCTAATCAGGTGACTCATATAGATTAACACACACACACACACACACACATATATATATTGCTGCTTAAGAAACATTTCTTATAATTATCAATTATGTCTTTTTTCAGGATTCTTAGATAAATAGAAAGTTCAAAAGAACAGCATTTATTTGAAACAGAAATCTTTTGTAACATTACTCACAGAAAAGTCCATAAAAATATGTCCCAGTGTACTGTGTTAATATGAAGGTATTTTCCATATTCATTCATTCATTCATTTTTACTACAGGTGTTTTACTTGTATTTTGAATCATGTAGTGCTTTAGGGTTGAAGGAAATGTCCATAAATTTAATGGAAAATATATTGGTCTTTTTTTTTTTAAGTTTTTTTTTGTAATAGTAATGTAAGAGTAAATAGCGTAGTGTAGATCTTTGTATGACTTTGACATATCTTGAAGCTTGTAGACTCAGCTTGGCTTGTTTCAATGCCACCTTCCTGACATTTCCCAACCTTTCCTTCAGTTATTACTTGAAAATGTCGGATTGGTTTTGAAGTGGTGACAAATGCTTCCTGCGTGACACTGAGGTGATAAAAGCTCCAGGCATTTCCATATCATGCTGTTAGCCTTCAATTCGACTTTGCCTCAAACTTCCACAACCAACCCTTGACAAACGTCTCTCATTAGCTACAGGATGAGAGCGCGCTCCTGTGAAGACTATCAGCAGTAACAAGCTCTTTTTACAACGCTGTCAAAGCTTGTGTGTTGTCTTCAGATTAACTTAATAAATTAATAAAAGAGCGGTTCAGATCATTGTGCGGCATTGAGATTTATAGCAGCCGTGCCATGGCACGTTTCAGAAGCGTCCCAGAAGTGTCTCTCGGCACTGCTTTGCTAAAGATACACATCTACGTCACCTTCGATTAAAAATAATGGCTAGTGCGATGGATTTGATATAGTAAACCTACCAACATCCGTCGCCATGACTTATCGCGAGAAGAAAAGATGACTTTAGTATGACTAAAGATTTTAGTAGCATAACATTGGTTAATGGAAATGCCGTCATTTCGCAATGGGTTTTTAATCAACATTTATAAAATATCGCAAAAGTTTTGCGCAAATCTATAATGGAAAAGCAGCTTTAGTGAACTACTTTCACCAAGCCCATACACGAGTTCCGTTCGGTTCAGTGGCATTAGCTGTGTCCCAAATGACACACTATACATTATGTACTTATACACTATGTACTTATTCACTATGTACTCAACCATGTAGTGTATGAATTATATAAGGTTATTTTTGTCATTCATAATCGGAGTCTGGTAGCCCCTCCCCCTGTGCTACGTAATTAAAGCTGCGACAGTTGAGTGCATGAAGTGTCCAACATTCCACACTTCGTTTTTTCGGTTAAGTGCATCATCCGGGTATTTAAAGTGCACTTTTTTTTTTTTGAATTTTCAGTGTGAACACACTACTCGCACTATTTATACTACAGAACGTAATAGAATAGTGCATAAGTACGCAATTTGGGACGCACCTATTGTTTACGTTCAGTGCCGCCAATATGGCCAACTTCCGGATTGATGACGTGTCGTGAAAACACCCTATTGAAGAGTGCGCGCTACAAGCACAGTATAACATCTGACAGGACAGGATAGTTAGTTTTTCTTAGGTGAGAGACTTTATATTTCATAACAAGTTGTGAAAATAATGATAGAATAATGACACTGACATTAAGCCTGACAACATCTCATCTGACCGCAGATACTGAATTGGGACAGTGCGTTTTTTCAGGCACTCTACTTAAACTGCATCTGACAGAAGTGTCAACAGCTTTCACGAACATCTTTCAAAATAAAAGTCTTGCATCAGAAAAACATTTAGAATTAAATTTTTCGTTGTTGATGTTGTTTCTTTGACTGTACACTCCGCGACCCACTCAGAACGGTCTTGCGACCCATTAGTTGAGAAACACTGGCATAGTGCAATTATCAAATATGAATTAATAAGTTTTAATTCAGAAACTTGTTCATCAAAGAGGTGTATTCAAGTCATTTTATGTACTGTATGCACTGTATTTGAATGGTTTTTAAAATAAATTAATAGATCCCGGCACATATTTTTGCACGGTTTAATAATGCCACGTGGTGGAGGAGCTATGCACCTTGGTTCACTAGGCAGTGAGCTTCCTTTGAGGGTGGCAAGAGGAATCTTTCTCTGTGGGCCGAATATAAGCCTCTTGTACCAGCAGGGAACAAAATGCAATTGTTTGTTTCTACGCTCCAATGCATTCCTCTCATTCTTCTGCAGAGCCCTTGATCGGAATCAGCTGGGTGCTGCTGAGGTAATTGAACTCGTTCTTGCTTTTCTTATCTGCCCTTAAAGAATGCAACCGGCGGACTATAAAATGTGCAGTTGGATCATGTGGCCATTCTTATGTCCCAGACTTGTCTACACATGATCTCACTGAGGAAGCATGGAGAGATGTCTAGAACATGTTTTATGTTAAAAAAGCTGACAGCTTTCTATATGGCAAGATAGAGCTGACTTTATAAACTTAGAAACCTAGTTAAGGCCTGCAATTAAGAAAAGTTGCAACTTTAATGAGCAAAACCTACTTGTTATGAGATGAGTAAAAGTGGTGGCCAACTGATTCCTCAGGATACATTGTCAAAGGATTGTGCAAAGAGCAAAAGACGTACCTTAGCAATACTCCAGTTTCAATAGTGTAGATACACTCTTAATAATAAAGGTTCTTTATTGGCATTGATTGTTCCATGAAGAAACTTTAGCATACTTGGTACTCAGTCTACAAAGATGATGGATGAGAACACGGAATATTTGATTAAGACTCATTTGAGTGCAGTGAATCAAGTATGTAGATATTAAAGGTGAAGTAATTTTACCACAAAATGTTTTATAACTGAATAAATCACATCTTTTCTTTATTTTTAAGTGCCCCTATTATGCCATTTCGTATATATTGCCTTTCATGCACTGTGTAATGTAGCTGTATGTGAATGTAAACGATCTGCAAAGTTAAATAAAGTTATTGTCTCCCAAAAGAAAGAATCAACTCTGAACAGCCTAAGCGAGTCGTCAGGAATTCGAATAACATTTGCATAATGCCATACTATGTTCTACATTGGCTGGTCGCAACCAACTTGACCCCGCCCTCAAACACTCTAGCTTGTTCGCGTGGTTAACATCATGTCAAGAAGACGCTGTGTCCAATGCTGTGAATTCGTTTTTTTTTTTTTCACTTTCGAAAGATGAGGCTGCAAAGAATCAGTGGTTAAAATCCATTTTTACACTGTACCACAGCAGTACAACCCCAATATTTTTTTGTGTTCCCGTCATTTTACTGACGACTGCTTCTCTAATCTCAGGGAGTTCATCGCGGGATTCACAAAACGCTTGCTCTTGAAAGATGAGCTCAGTACCCAGTTTATTTGGACCAACTGGCTCCACTGAATCACAACCTGAAAGTATGATAAATAATAGATGTTTATATTTTCTATCGAGCTTTCAAGATATGGAATTATAGCTATGGGCATATTGTTTTCCGACACGTGCTGTACGCGGTAAACCAATCACAACAGACTGGGCCATCTGACCAATCAGAGCAGAGTAGGCTCACAGAAAGGAGGGGTTTAGAGAGACTGAATCTTTGAACTGCTTCAGACGAATCGTTTGAGAATCATTGGAAAATTAGGTGATATTAAATGCATATTTTGAGAAAACAAAAGCATTTTTAGACCTTGCATGCATGTAAACCTATGGTAGGAGACTCCCAAAACAATATTAAGAACCTTAAAAATGGCATAATAGGGGCATTTTAACTTTGTGCTGAGAGTTATTGTGCCACAGTTGTCAACAATGACCTAAGATAGTAGATTTAACATCCATGGAACCTTTCATTGCACAAAAGGTTCTTTATATAAGGACGAAAGTTCCTTAGATTATTAAAGGGTCCTATTATGCCCTTTTATGAAGTCTTGATTTAGTTTTTGTGGTGTACTAGAATAGGTTTTCATGCTTGATTGTTCCAAAAACACATTATGTTTCACATATTTTACATTATTGCAGCAGCTCTCTTCCCAGTCTGTCTCGAACACTCTGTTCAGTTCCTGTTTCATTGAAGCCCCTCCTTCCGAAACACAAACTGTGCTCTGATTGGTTAGCTAGCCCTGTGCATTGTGATTGGAAGAACCGCTTAGAGCGTGTTCCGGAAATGTCACGCCCCTTACCATGACCACAAGTTTCATCAACTCAGCTGTAAATATTAACGATGGTGTCAATTTTGCCATGCCAGTTCAAGCCCGAATCAGACCCTGAGAATGTTTATGAACAGGAGGATCATGCAGAACTTTTGTAAGCATAAATGGAAATGATGGTTCTTTTATGTAATCAGTGCGAAAACCCCCTTTTGGAACCTTTATTTTTAGAATGTAGGACATTATGACGTGTTATTCCACTCTGGAATGAAGTGGTATTTATGAGCTTCCAAATGGAATTGTAAGAATAACCATTTTTCCCAAGTTGGCTTTCTAAAGCACATTTACTGTCCCTTCAGCCAATGAGCCAGATGTTGACAAGCTTGACTGCTAGAACAAACTAAGCAATGCTGAAAGTGTTACAGAGCCGCAGTGTTTATATTTTTCAGGAAGTCAGCCTACTACTAGATGAACCACATTGACGCCATTGTGAAAAAGGCCCAGCAGAGGTTGTACTTCCTTTGTCAACTGAAAAAGTTCAACCTGCCACAGGCACATATGACACAGTTTTACTCAGCTGTTATTGAATCAGTTCTGTGCACTTCTATAACTGTCTGGTTTGGGTCAGCCAGCAAATCAGATATAAGAAGACTGCTGTGGACTGTTAGGACAGCTGAAAGGATAATTGGCATGCACCTGTCCAACCTTCAGGACTTGTACAACTCCAGAGTGAAGAAACAGGCAGGTAACATCATCACAGACCCCCTGTGCACTAGAACATCTAGGCATAAAAACAATTTTCCCCCGTGCCATCTCCTGTTTAAACAGCTAACACAAAAATTACCACCTGTTTTCTGTAATTAATTTCTTAATAACTAATTATTGCCTCTCTCTCAAGTATTATGTAAATGCATATACATATTTTTATGTATATACAGCTGTATATACAGTACATAATGCACAAATCTATACATAAATCTTCTGTTCCAGATGTGTACCGCATTATTTTTTTAATTGTTCTTACTTATCTAATTGTTCTTTCTGTTCTCGTGTCATATGTATGTATGTACCAAGAGCTCCTAAAAACACATCAAATTCCTTGTGTTTGCACACACTCTGGACAAAGAAGTTTAACATTGGAATAACACTTTACTTTTAAGGATAATGGTCTGTTCATGGATTTATGTTCATTATGTAAAAATCTTTCTCAAACTTACACCTGGTACTTGATGAAACAGAACCATATTGTAGTGCTACAAAGATATCAGGGGAGGTCAAGTTACTTCAAGTAGATTACTATTTACAGCTGTTTACCTGGTGATCTAGTATCTTTAGTCACTGCTTTCCTCAACTGTGGTTCATTCCATGTAGTTCAAGGTTCAAAAGGGGAGATTGACATTTTTTTCCATTATCCAATAACGTTTGAACCTCTGTTGCCAAAACTATTAAGACTTCATTAGACGGTTGAGCTCCAGAAGAGACTAGATTATGGAGAGCACTCTGTGGAGCATGAGGGACTTTTTTTAATTTAATGGCTTCATTATGCCTTAGGCTTTGGGCTCTGCATTGTTTGGCTTCACTTACATTAAGTACTCAGTCTACAATGATGATAAAGAGTCTTTGAATAAGACTCATTTGAGTGCACTTAAAGCAGCACTATGTAACTTTTGGTGCTCTAGCGGTTAATAAACAGAACTGCACACATCCCGCGGAAGAACATTCCAACCGGAGCTACTTCTCTAAGTTTATGTCTATGGCGATTCACGCAGGTATGTGTTACTCCGCAGCAGTCACGATCCGACCAGGCTACAATAGTCCAAATATAAGTACTTATTATAAGTGTACCGTAGTGATTCGGAATAAGACAAAAACGCGGTTTGGAAGATGAATTCATGATGTACTCGCTCATTATATACATTTTGCAAATTTTGAACACAGAAAAAGT
This sequence comes from Sinocyclocheilus anshuiensis, assembly GCF_001515605.1. Taxonomy (NCBI): domain Eukaryota; kingdom Metazoa; phylum Chordata; class Actinopteri; order Cypriniformes; family Cyprinidae; genus Sinocyclocheilus; species Sinocyclocheilus anshuiensis. The sequence continues at coordinate 799,675 of NW_015555703.1, forward strand.
TACATAGTGCTGCTTTAATCAAGTCTTTAGACATTAAAGGTGCAGTCATTTTTCCAAAATGTTTTACACCTCAATAAATCACACTCTTTCTTTAAATATTTTTCAGATAACTTTTCTGTTATGTTGTTTGTGAGAGGCTTGTGACAGTGTTTGTGAGATCACTGAAACATAAGCCATATTCAGGGACCAGAAAATCATAGAGGATACTCTTGGGAAAGTAAAAAGGCCAACCAACTTGCATTAACCTACCAACCACTTAGAGACACTTAACAACGGCACAGCAACACATCTCAATAAGTTTTCCATGCACAGGTTTTTTTTTTTTTTTCAGAAAATGTAAAAATCTTAGTTACTTAGTACACCTACAAATAGTTTGGAGGCCATTTTGGCACTGAATAAAAAATAAAAAGTTAAATTGCAACTTTTTATCTCAGAACTGTATGATATAATCTTGCACTTCTGACTTTTTCTCAAAAGTGAGTGATATAAACTCACATTTGTGTTATAAAATCAGAATTGAGATATAAACTCGCAATTCTGACTTTTTTTCTCGCAGTTGCGAGTTTATATCTCATAATTGTGACTTCTTTTCTCAGAATTGTGATATATAAACTAGCAATTGCGAGTTATAAAGTCCAATTCTGAGGAAAAAAGACTTTATATCTCACAATTCTGGCTTGTTATGAAGTCAGAATTGCAAGATGTACTCACGCAACTAGCAACTGAGACTTTATAGCTCATAATTGCGAGTTTATATCTCACAATCCTGAGAAAAAAAGTCAGAATTATGAGATATAAACTCGCACTTGCGAGAAAAAAGTCAGAATTGTGAGATAAAGTTGTATTTTTTATTCAGTGGAGGAAACGGGCTTCCATAAAAATGTAACATGATATGTATGCTGATTATTTCTTATTACAATATGTAGCTTCCTCTCCAAAACCAATAAATCCTGAAGCATTTATGTCTTTGTATTTGGATTTCCCCGGCTAACCGCGGCTCACTAAACCCTCACTTAGAGCCGCAAGATGTTTCAACAAGCTGTCATCTCGCCATCATTGTCTTGGCAACCAGGCGTTTGGCTATGCAGTAGACATCTCCCTGGTTACAGGCTTGGCATCTGTATAATGCTAGCATCACCATGGAAAAGTTAGCTGCAAAACAGTGTTGTTACACAACATAGACCATTTTCATGGGAACTCGCTAAATGCCTGGGTCACTGAGTGTGAAAACGCTGTAGGTTTGGCCATAGAAGATCTTCGAAAATCCAAGAGATCATAATAGGGTCACCTTGAAAACAATGGGATACTTTTTTCTTTGTGATACTTTTAAACTAAGATTAACGGCTACACCTAAATGTGTATTAATGTACTCAGGGCTCTATGCTTACTTTTCTTTTTTAGGAGCACAGTCAAAAATTAAGGAGTGCCTTCTGATCAATGACAGAAGTTAACGTTACCATTATGGTGTAATGTCTGTACCCTTAAATTGATTTCCAGGGGTATTTTTTTTTTTACCTTTGCAAGGGCATGTTTTAACCTTATTAAATGTATGTGTGATCTTTTACAGTATGTCAAATTCTTAAATTTAAATGTATAAATTTGTTTAAAATATAAATGAAAGCAAATTCAATAAGAGTAATAAGACACAATTGGGCTGTTACCAGTCAAATTAAATCAGTATCAATGAAATCCATCTTTGCACCACCAGTAGGTGGCGGCAAGTCACTGATTCATTCAAAATGACTGATTCATTGAGGAACAAAGCAAGTGACTGTCTTTATAAATGTGTCATTGAATCATTGACTCACCGAATTTATTCAGAAATGCAGATTCATTCATCAACGAAACACCGCTGTGTTTGCTCAGATATGCACAACTGCTCAGCCGTGACTTTGTTTGGAACTATTTTTCGTTGGCAAAATAGAGCAAAAACAGACAATATTGTGTCTGAAATATGTCACTTAATATTAACTTCTTGTTTATGAAAATGTTGTATAAAAATAAATATCAAATTTTCAATCGTGCTGATAATCAGAGAAAACAGCACTCTTGCTCATGCATATTTCTTAACTATATGATATGTTGTAACTATTAAAAACAAGACCTCATTCAGGGGCATTGTTTCCCCCATATCTCAAATTTTGGGGGATATTTTTTATCCATTTTGGTGAGATTTTTCCCTGAGCCCTGTTAATTTTGCACCCTGCTTCTGATAATCAAAATTTAATTTGACAGGCTGCAATGAAACAACAGTCGCTCATGTTAACCTGTTTCACCTTGTAAACATAAATAGACAAAAACAATGTTGAATGACTGAAGTGTATTCCATCGCACACAACATTTTTACACTTGCTCGGTCGGTTGATAGCATGAAAAGCAGCCAATTGCAGTGCTAAACATAACTGTTGCACAGTCTAGATGCATTTTGGGAGTTTTTTATTCCAATTGGATTACACAGCTATTCATGAGCTTCAGTCGGGACCGGTGTATCCAAATATCTTTTCACACTTGCGTCACCATAGCGTAACTGTTATGGTCACAAGATGAGGTAAGTTTCAGAATGGAGCATCCACTGTTGGTGTTTTCACACATGGAAAGCCCTGGTACTAATAATGTACTTTGGTTTCAGAAAATAAACTCCTCCACTGGGCCTATTTGTCTCTCAGGACCCAGCAGGCCACAGGAGTATGTTATAATTACCATGGACAATGTGCCTGTATCTCGGTTAGTGTCAATTCAGGAAGCATTCGAGCATGTAAGTGAGGAATTCGTCCACTCCCTCACTTAATGTTGCTGTTTTGAAGGTAATGGCACACTGTGAAGAGCAGGAGTCTTTTCATATTAGTAGAGCCAAACATGTTCAAAATATAAATCATGGCTGAAATATGAAATAAACTGGACACTGTTTGGATCTCCTTGTGCAATATAGTTCATAGATTCAATGGTGTAGACCTGAAGACTTCCAGGTAGATGTACATCAGGGGTGTCCAAACCTGCTCCTGAAGGGCCAACGTCCTGCAGAGTTTAGTTCCAATACACTTGCTAGAAGTTTCTAGTGAGTGTGAAGACCTTGGTAAGTTGGTTTCAGGTGTGTCTAATTACGGTAATAAATAACCGCTTCAGGATAGTAGCCCTCCGAGAACAGATTTGTACACCCTCTGATGTACATCTTTATATGTACCATAGTTCTGTCACGACAACTCTCGGAGAGTTTAGTATGGTAATGTACATGAGATTGTTACTGTATTTGGTCTTGGCAGAATAGATCTGCTACGCTGCTGCTGTGGCAGAGCAAGTACTGAGAATTGCTACTGCCAATACATCCACAGACATGCTGCTATGAGAATGGAAGAAATACTGCTGCTGCACATATAACATACATGAAATGATCCATAGCAGATCTATACAGGTGGAGCTGGGGAAGGTGAAGGGTTTCTGAAGCATGCTGCAACTGCTACAGCAAACAATTGCCAAGTATTTGAATATTGAAAAGAAACCAGTCAGCTGAATTCACCAATCATGTGAATAGTGATGTGATTATATCAGATTGAGTTAGACCTATTGGCGTGCCATCTAGAGTTTCATGACTGAACTTTGTATTTCTACATTAGCATCTGAGTCTGCCTAAATATCATGCAAGCTGAAATGATGCTCTTGATGTATGAAACAAAAGATCCTCGCACTGAGTCTTTGATGTTTTGGTTTGATCTTTAGCGTAACCGTTATGGTCACAAGATGAGGTAAGTTTCAGAATGGAGCATCCACTGTTGGTGTTTGTGATTGCATCTGATAGACCCCTGGTACAGTCCGCTTGAACCAAACCTCTGAGGATTTAAGGGGGTTCCTTGATGCACAACTGTGTTTAGAATAAGCCTTTTTCATACTAATCAAATTAACCAAAGTTTATTATTAGTTTAACCTTGATTTACATTAAAACCTCTTGTGTGACGGCAATACAAAACACAATGTTTGTCCAGTAATTTCCAATTCTGGGGCCATATTCATAAAACATTCATAAAAATATTAGAAAGTGCTATTTAAAATTTTTTGTTAATTCTATGTAACATTACAGTAATCTGCAGGCAGCGCAATAAGACAGGCTTTGAAATGTTTTTCATTGAGTTGATTGAGTCTTGGAAGAACCCCACCATACAGTCAGATAACATTACTAAAGACTGTCATTTTCTTCTTAACTCTTTCCCCGCCAGCATTTAAAGTTTTTGATCATTTTCACAAAACTTTCATGGCCCCCAGAATATTTTGTTTTATGAAAATCAGAACATGCAATATGTTAAAAGAAAGAACAGAGCCTCTGCTTTTAAACAAAAAAAGGTTTTATTCTAGCTTCATTCATTTTTTTTATTAACACTTGAATGGTGGAGTTTCATTAAAAAAAAAAAAAAAAAAAGCTTAATTTTGATCAAAAAGCTGAGAAAATCACATTTTTGTCAAAGACTATGTCCGGATGTTCAGAATGCATAGATAATGTCAATCAGAATCAGAATCAGAATCAGAATGAGCTTTATTGCCAGGTATGTTTACACATAAACATACCTAGAATTAGTTTTAGTGTCAGAAGCTCCACAGTGCAACAGAATGACAGTGACAAGACAGGACATAGATAATAAAAAGAATAATATACAAATATACAAAATAGACAATGTACAAAAAAAAGCAAAAACACAATCGCTTCCATCAACACCTCCAAAGCTTGCACAGTCCTATACCACTTCCTGGGTTGAAATTTCCTTTGATGACAATAGGCAGTGTTGATTTATATGCTGTTTAATGTTTGATGATTGCATTATTTTACATATGCATCTGCTTACATATGCGATTGCTTGTTGCTTCTTCTTCACCGTGTCCAGAGATTCAGTATTCTTTCAGAACATACGTAATAGCGCCTCCTACTGTATAACAGTGAAAACAAGGAAAGCCGGAAAATTCTGTCAATGCCAAGGAAAGAGTTAAGAATATATTTGAGAACTTGAGAATATACTCAATAATTGTATCAAGGAACATTCTTACAAATTTTTTATTTATCTTAAGAAACAACTTAACTTCTATCTTTAGAAGATTTTTAATGAATCTGGCCCCTGGTCCTGGAAGAAGACTCTCTAGCGTGAATTTATCCAGCCTTCGACAGATATGCAGCTTACTTGATGCAACCTCTCAATAATTAGTGAGCACTTGGATGCAGACACTTTCTTACCACAGTTAAAGTACTTCAGTTGAGCTGGTTGAGAAGCTTAAACAATGTTTGGGGCAGGACTACCTGTTGGCTGTGTTTGGGAAAGAGTCATTATTTTTGCAATTCTATTTGGTGGTGCAGTAATTACACTTCACTTTAAGCCTGCAGCAATCGATTAATTGAATGAAGATGGATGCCTTTGTCATTATGAATTCTTGGCTCTACACTGATTAGCTTGATTATTGCTGAGTACCTGTAGAAAGAGGATGGATTGGAATCGGCATCCAACTCCATACGCCCTTCCACCAGGTGATGACTCAGCGATCTTTTGCCAATATCTGCGCCCTCCACATGCACCACGCCTGCCCTTTTGGACTGCCGGCTCTTGGCAGATACAATAAGGACAGTTTTATTAGATTAGTGGCCAGGCCTGGCCTGTTTATTTATAGCAGGGGTGGCTGCTTTCTTCCCTTCTCCTCAGGGAAAGGGCAGTACACCCGCGCACAGACCACCGCTAACAATGCGTTAACCTCCGTCATCACTGTTCAAGGTGGAGCGGTTGAAAGCTTATTTTACACAACAATGTCTACCCTTGTGTTTGTGCATTTCCTCAGGCTTTTTCAAGTATTAAACACGGTCATGGAGCACATGAGTTGTGCAAATATAAATATCAGGTATGTGGTGCGCTTTTCGCACATTGAACACGATGTGGGATTGATATGGCTTGGTGTGCACCTCTATTGTTATCTGATTTTCTGCTGTACAGAGATGGCCCAATGATTTTTGACTCCAGGCTATGTAAGCAGAAATCTTGGTTGCCCTGCCTGCAAGTTTTAATCCCAGGTGGACACTGTTGTACAACAGCCATGTGGCTGCTTCAAGCTTGTGTCTAGTTTAATTTAGCCAGACTTTTGACTTGCAGCACAAAGTCTGGTCCTCATCACAGTCTATTATGGCCAAGAATAGCAAACTTAGGGTGCTTTCACACCTGGCCTGTTGTTTCGGAACCTGGCGCATTTCCCCCCTTAGCTCGGTTCGTTTGGGCATATGTGAACACGGCAATCGCGCTCGGATCCGCACCAAAACATTCGGTCCGAGATCGCCTGAACGAAGTGGTCTCGGCTCGATTGAAAACGAACTCTGGAGCGGTTCGGTTGTAGTGAGAAAGCAATCCGATCCAACGGACCAACGAACCAGGCTATATCACAGTTTATGATGGGTAATTATGCAAGTTCCGTGAAAAGCATTAGCTTTGTTGTTTTGCTAATACCTCAAAATGAACCTGTGAATGTCTGTGGGTGAGCACGTATTTGCCATTCAAAAGTCAAAGCGCACTTTTTTATTTTATAATGCCGTCTTATTGCTCTTCTTTGTAGTAGGTGCATTTTAACAATGTTTTCCCAATCAATCCTGGACTCCTGCTCAAAATGATAAATTATTATCACGACAGCTACAAAAAAAACCAACAATAAGCCCGCGAAGCTGTTATCGTTCCATCCTGATGGATGACATGCGTGACAGCTTAGTGGAATCCCAGAAAATAAACCATGGAACTTTGTCCAATGAGAGAACAGTTTACTCGCGCGTGACTTGTATTAACAAATAGGTCCGTTTAGAAACTTTGCTACCCTTAGACTTATTTGCACTCACACAACCAAACACACTTATATTTCTGTACCATTTGGGGTGGGTTTATTTCAAATAGATTATACCACAATAATAGCTCTTCATGGAAAAAAATTAATTAAAATATTGGTGTAGGAGTCTCAGCGAATGCTTTTTTCCCCCTGGTGAACTGATGAAATGCCTGTGCGTCTTGACCTCTTGAATTTGCATTGCTGTCAGGCAGTGGATGAGCTTCTGAGGATAAGACTAGCTTGTGTCTGGTTCATATTTAACAATGCTTCATAATAATATAGTTGCAAGCCTAAAAGATACTGAATGCAAGTAAGTGAATGCAAATCCTTGTAGTTATTCAAGCTCAATTTAATGCGTCAATTTCATTCTGAAAATTAGAACGCAGCTGATAATGTGTTATACATGGTGGAGCAGCAGTTTGAAGAAAATCTGGGTAGTTAAATAGTCAAAAACAATGGCATAGACATTCAGCTCCTAAATACTCAGATACTGTATGTACAATGTAAGTATGTGCAATGCATTGGACAAGCATTCATTTCTGCAAATGCATGAATTGCGTAGAGTATGATTTCTATTCTTAGCATCACTTGTGCTTTTTGTGGATAAAAAAAAGATAAGTGCACATCAGCACCTATGGTCATATTCCCTTACAAACTCCTTTACTCGCTACAGGAGGTCCATCAAGTTTGATCTAATTGAATCTTTCACAGACGATAGCCTGCTCAAGAATTAGATCATTGTTTCAGCGAAGGTCATATCGGAGTGAAGTTCTACAGAAAATAAGCAGGGGATGATATTCAGTTATAACCGTATGTCACTCTGGTTTCCATTGTTCATTGTCCTTTGTCTTTCTTCCTTGCTAGCTTCCCATTCAAAATTAAAAGACCGTCACTCAATCCTCCGTCCCCAAACTTTGATTTACATGCAGTTAGTTTGGATGAGAAAAGTCTATTGTGAAAAGTTCTGGCAAAATGCTTTCCCTCAATTGATTCAAAATCACATTTCTTCGTCTCGGTGAAGCATGAATGCCCCTATGAGACATTCTGTGTGTGTATACACGCTAGCATTGACACTAATTTGAATATTTATGTGGTGGAACAGGTCCAATTGCAAATCATTTAGGAGACTGCAGCAGTTGGATCCCTTATGCCAAGTCAGCTCGGCTCTCAGGTGCCTCAGGTGTTTTCCCATGAATACTAACTGTGTTCTTCTGGAAACCTGCCAGCCACTGAAAAACACAATGAAATGACAATGTGTGCAGGATGCACAGAGCATCATACAGATGAAATATGATAACAGAGACCAAATATCCAGGGCAATATTGTGTGCTATTCCACACTATACTAAAACCTCAAGTCCAATGCTTTGGGTTGATTTAAAATGAGATATGCAATCTCTGCGACCTCCCAGTATATGCAGGTGCATGTGATACGGCAGCTGTGATTACTGTGGTATGCTTGTCAGGTTTAATTAACTGCAAGGTGGGAGCACTGCCGCTCTTTTTCTCTCTCTCTGTAATCATGTCGAATCAATAGCCAAAGGTTTTTTCCCCTTTTTGAGTTTATCCAAGGGCTCAGTGCCCTTCACTACCAGTTTGCTGATGTGTCTGGTTATCTTGGTAAGAAGTGCAGAATTAAAGTCCTCTGTCATCATTTTGCCACTCAGCCAGGTCAGTGGACAAACACCCCCGAGACTGGCTTGCTGACCTTATTGTGTGAAGCAAGTTGGCTGTTTTTCCGCTAGTCCAAACATTTCCTAACACTGTGTCCTAACCAGGCACAATGTGACAATCTTCAAATTAGCAAAGTGATTTTCTGTCCTCACTGAAAGAGAAATACTGCCCAAAGCTATAGACATAGCCAATTAGGACATATTTGACAATTAAAAAGCAGCAATTAGAATTTGCAATGGATGGGGCTACGCAGAACAATTTGACAAAAATAGGCTCCATGGTGGGAGTTTTGAAGGTTTACAGGGTACTTTCGTGAAATCAGAATTAGAATTTGTGGTAGAGGTCTTCTCGGGTCCTAAAATCTGTACCTGACCCGAATCACTTCTTACCTGAACCCGATGTGCATAAATAATTTTTTTAAAGAAAAACCCGACCCGAGACAGACCCGATAAAATTAGACCCAAGTCCAACCCAACTCAACAGCATTTATTTTCAAACTCGACTGGACCTGAATGTAAACGGCATTGACATGTGCACAGCCTGCTGCCCCACAGTCAGTAAGGAAAAATCCCGGTGTCCTGCTGACTGATTTGGCTGCTGCTCCGTTACTTTCATTTATTTACTTATTTATTATTACTTTATATTATTGCCTGCCTGATGGATACTAATTATTTCTGAGTTTGGCTTTCAATTGTGACCAGTGGATTGGAAAAATAAATGTCATAGCTCGATAAAAATTCAGTCGATAGCCTAATAAATCATGGATTCGCTAGTACTGTCTGCAACACTATTTACCTCATCTCTGGTGTAGGGCTTCTGCATGCAAAAAAGAAAAGTCTTGCATGAACACGCAGCGTAATGAAGCGAGTGGCTTTTCCTGATGGATCTCATAAGATGGATTTCTGTGTGCGAGGTTACAAACGTTTGTTTCTCAAAAATGCACTTAACACGAACGCGCAAGTACACATCCGTGATAGTTTAAGATAGTTGAATTCATGTCTTATCGAGTCCATTTGTTAAAAGCACATTTATTTTAAATTACCCGAGACCAGAGTCCACTAATATCGAACTCGACCCGTGTCCGAGGCACATATTGAAATTTTGGACCTGGCCCGCTCGAGTCTCAAGCTGGACCTCAGGTTTTCGGATCCAAGTGGACCCATGAAGACCTCTAGTTTGTGGCTTTTAGTCCATGCGTGTTAGCTTTCTATATTTATATGCTGGTGTATGAGTTTCTTTCTTCTGCTGAACACGAAAGAAGATATTTTGAAGAATGTTGGTAACCAAACCTGGTCCGCATTGACTTATTTTTGTCCACATGGATGTCAGTGGGGACCAACAACACATGCAAAATAGCTTCTTTTATGTTTAACAGAAGAAAGAAAACCAGACAGGTTTGGAACAAGTTGAGGGTGAGTAAACGATGACAGAATTTTCATTTTTGGGTGAACTATCCCTAAATTAGGACAACAAACAAAAAATTGTAACACGCTGAATCATTTACAATAAGATCAGTAACATGCATTTAGAAAATGGATAGGGTGAATTTACATTTCATCATAACTTTAACATCATCTTTCCAATTCAAAAGAAGCCACTGTTACTGTCACATAATGGATGCAGTGCTAATAAGCTTGCGAACAATTGGAACCTACAACATTGCTGGTTTAAAGAGGACCTTTGAAGTAATAATTTTTTCACAGTCCTGTTTGGATTTACGTTTTTTAGTTCAGACTGTTTGCTCGCAATTATTTTTCCTTCTTGTTGCACAATGCTTTATCGCATTGTGGCCGATTCGGACAAAACTCAGATTAGCATGAAATCACAACAGATGTGATTTATCGGGCTGTGTTTTGTGCCATGCCTGTGTAAGCTGAAAAATACCATTGCCATGACATGTAAAGATGATTTAGGATTAGGGCACACCTTATCACCACCTGTTTTGTCAACCCTTGTTATGTCTAGAGGTGTGCACTGTTGAGTCTATTTACTTTATTTTAAAACCATTGGTTGAGTTCAAAGATTGTTGAGTAGTGCTGCTTTTGATCTTCACCACATCGCTGCTATTTATCTATGAGATTTAACTTTGAATATTCGGCTGTTGGTGCTGTTTTCAGCACGAACCTTTGCTAATATCTCCATACTCATGTAAAAACCTGCCCTGTTCTCAGAGGGTCAAACAAAGTTCAGGAGTTACACTATATGAACTAAATTAATAAACAGTATTTCATATTGCTTTCCATAAGGATAAAGCAATGATGTTGACACAGTAAAGTGATGAAACAGCAAGGTTTTGTTCATCCATTTCTTAATTGGATGAGTACAGCTATCAATATTGTGTATTTTCACTGTGTAATTTTAGCATATGTTATCAAGGAAAGGCTGCACTCCATCGGTTTTTAATTCACAATTACTCTTGTTAGAATAATGAAACATTGCTGTCATTTGATAAACTATCATTAGATTTCCAAAATCATAATTTTGGAAATAATGCTTTGACATGGTGACAGGGAAGGTTATATCTCTAGTGAAACGCCCCACCTCCCCAATTTCTCTGTTCATGAAAAAGTAAAGCATAAGTCGATCAAATAATGTGGGTTTGTAGCCGTGCAAGTCTGGCAGCTGCAACATACAGACAGTGACTCACTCCCCCATCACTGTCCTGAGGGAGCCTTCCGGGAGTTTTCATTGCAGAAAGGGGGCTGTTGCAGATTTCCACCAAAGAGTTCCAGATTTCACATGGCAGCTATAGAAATGCGCTGAGGGAAGAGGGACGTGGTTGTCAGGTTGTGTGGAGTGGGAGTCTTAACCCTCCTGCTGACCTTAAGATGCGCTTCTGCTGATGAAAGTGTTTCTCCTTCACTCCGGTGAATACAGCCCATCACATCACAAGATGGGGAAGAGCAGCTTCAAAATGGGATAACGAAGAATAATTAATTTGGCCCATTACTTCTTTGACCCATATAACATGTAGAGGACATTCCCAAAATCTATTATAAAGAAGAAGAATCGGAAAGTGACCCAGATTTTTAACTCTGAGAAATTTTGACATTTATTCTCCTATTTAAATTTCAAGTTAAAAATGCAATTCCTTTTTTTTTGTTTCAAACAATTAAGACGCAGAAGTTTATAATGAAAAATTATATTTCTAATAATCATATCTTGAATAACAGCCATACAAAAAATACTGTAGTGGTAACATGATACAGGGATGATATCAGATGGTCATACCATGGTATTTTGATACATACAGTTGTGGTCAAAATTGTACATACACTTTGCAGTATCTGCAAAATGTTAATTATTAACATTATTAACATATAATGTAAAATGCATGTTATTTTTTATTTAGTGCTGGCCTGAATAAGATATTTCACATAAAAGACATTTATATATAGTCCACAACAGAAAATAATAGTTGAATTTATAAAAATGACCCCGTTCAAAAGTTTACATACACTTGATTCTTAATACTGTTTAGTTACCTGGATGATCCACAGCTTGTTTTTTTTGGTGATATTTAAACTGCCCGCTGTTCTTCAGAAAAATCCTTCAGGTCCCACAAATTCTCCGATTCTTTGGCTTTCCAGCATCTTTTGCGTATTTGAACCCTTTCCAACAATAACTGTATGATTTTGAGATCCATATTTTCACACTGAGGACAACTGAGGGACTCATGCATAACTATTACAAAAGGTTCAAATGGTCACTGATGCTCCAGAAGGAAACACGATGCATTAAGAGCCATGCACATGTGCACATAGACTGAACACGTAATACGCATATGCATGATGTTATAGTTTTCACAAATTTGTGTTTTTGTAGTTGACTTGGAGACAATAACTTGCACTTTGAGACCTATTTTTAAATGTTTGCATTTTCAGACCTTCAAAACACCATTGCCATGTAAATGAACGGCCAAAACACATAAAAGGTTTGAAAATGGTGTTGTGTAAGCAGCAGCCCCTTAATTTAGGCTTTCGTTCATATATCAAAAATTGATCAATGCACATACAGAGCTGATCAAATATGATTTTGTGGGAAATGCAAAATATAAAATGTGCTTGTAGCACAAACAATATATTGACTTTTTAAGCCACTTTTTGCAACATATTTTAATGCTTTTACCTGCTATAATAATGTAGCTGATGTCTTTCAATTGTTAATTTTTTTTTTCAACAATTATTCATATATTTGATTAATTGTTTCATTACAATTTTTTATCAATTGACAGACTTAAATATGGAATGATTACTATAGTTATATACATGCCATTTACATGGTAACATGGTATATGGTAAAGTAACACTATTGGTACTTTTTTTGTTCATGTCCCTTGGCAGGATATTAGGTCCTACATAACATTCAGATGTCAGGAAAGAAAGTCTTTAAACAACACGGAGTGAAAGTGTTGCAATTGCAAAAAGAGTGTTATTGGAATATCTGATCTTGTGACAGCCATCAGTTTCTGGAAGTGTATTTACTGTATCTATCGACATGAGGGTAATGGAAAATATACGCTACACTCCAGAAGAGAAGTCACATGTGATGAGTGTGTAAGAGAGTGTACTGAAGCCTGACCGAGTGAATGAGGAAAGTGTGACGCTTGTTCCTGCACTCCTGCGCTCCTGTCCCATGATGCCCACCTGACTCTCTCCCATCATCCAAAACTCTCGTGATTTCCAACACGCTCACGTAGTTAAGACAGCACTCAAAATCATTTAGAAACGCTCTGTTCTACAGCGCTGCATAGGTTATGTTCGGACAGAATACTAGCATACTACATTCTGAATACTGCAGAATGTACTCTATACTGCCTACTATATTTAAATAGAACACATCATATGTTGCCAAATAACTTCTCTACATTTGTATACATCCTGATTTGTTTAATGTTAAATTCAGCAAGAATATCCAGTTATAATCTGTTTTAAATAATCTTTTGACATTTTTAAAATCATCTTTAATGCAATTTTGTGTTAATTATATTATTTTTGGCAGCTGAGTCAAAGATGTAAAAAATTGTGGCATTTCATGCATTGATTTGTCATATGGGAAATAAGAGGTTGAATCAGGCACATTGCATTATGGGATACATAACAGCACCATATGCAAACTTTACAGCAGAAATAGTCACAGTAGTATGCAGTTCAAACATATGTAGCAGTGTTAGTTAAGGTGACAGAATTTTCATTTTTGGGTGAACTAACCCTTTAACAAGGGCGGCTCATGTTGTCAACCCCCCTCCACTCATAAAGTAGTATTCGCACGGTGTGTGGCATGCAGTGTTTACTAATTAATACCTGAAATGTGCCGTGGTTTCATCAGGGGAGTGCACCCTGGGAGTACAACACAAAAATGGCCTGGCTTGCATGACTGTTAAATAAGAACTTGATGAGATGATGATTTTCCCTTGAAAAAAAAAAAAAAACCCCAGAGGTTAATAGAGATACACAAATGTTATCCACCCGGGAGGCTTGCTTGAGCAGTTTAAAAGTGAGGAAGATGGAGTTTTATTCTCAGCTGTGCTGTGTCTCTCAAAGTCTACATGGAAAGGAGGATGAGAGGAAATAGTTTTCTGGTGTTTTGGACTGCACCCTGTGAAGCTTCACAATAAAAGGAAATACTTCCTGTGTATCATTTTAAAGGGACAGTTCACCCCAGAATTAACCTGCTTGTACCAAATCTCTATGATTTTCTTTCTTCGATGGAACATAAAAGGAGAAGTTTAAAAGAATGAAAAAGTTAATGAGGAAGGGACACTCCATCTCCAAAAATGACACAAAACACACACACACACACACACATTAAAATCACCAAGTATCATAAAAGCAGCCCCAAATTATATTTTTAAGTCTTCAAAAGCTGTATGATGGCTTTGTGTGAAGATCAGACCAACAATATTCACAAATAATCTCATATGTGTACATTTAAATATGGTGTAAACATATTGTGTCAGGTTTGGAGTAAATGATGGAACATGCTAAATAAGGCTACGTTTACACAACAACGATGTAGTCAAATACAGAAAAGTTTTTCCCTTGCGTTTTTAAAAAGTTTCACATATACACGACAACGTTTTCAAAACGATTAGCGTTTACACATATCCACGAAAACGGACAAAAACGCTGTATTACGTATGCCAGGCCAGTAGTTGGCGCTGTCACCTTGTTGGTAAACAATACCTGTTGCCGTGTGATTATGATGCGTCTCCGTTGTTGGTTGTAATATTGGTGAAGTAAATCCACACTTTGCTGAAGAAGCGTTAGCAAACTCTTGAGCAGCAACAACAGTACTCTGCCATTGTTGTATATGTTTGTTCGCACTTGCCTTTAAAATCGACACGTACTGCGCATGTCTACATACCTAACACGCACAACGCACGCGCATGACACCACCGTTTTCAAAGATTCCCGTTTTGGGTGTTTACACGGAAACGATAATGGTGGCGTTTTCAAAAACTTGCACTTTGAAACCCGTTTTCAAAAATATGCGTTTTCAGTCCCCAAAATGCCGTTGCCGTGTAAACGAACAGGCAAAGTCACATGACATTGAATCCACAATGTCTGCATTTCATTCATACTGTAAAGAACATACTTTTTTAATGGTCCCAAGATCTTATTCAACTGTAGTACCTATTCGGACAGTATGAGATCGACTCAAATTTTGATTCCATTGACAAAATCTGGCGACACATCTTGACATGGCATATCTATAGAGCCCTTGACGTGTGGGGAAATAAAACAAGATATCACGGCCACTTATTAATGAATTCCCTTGTAGCCACATTGTACTTATTCTCCACAATTTTCTTCCACATGTCATGTGTGAGGCCCCGTACTGCGCATAAATTCGATTTTTCAATCTGCTCCTCACATAAAGCTTTCACATTTGAATATAGGGCACGAGTCGTTTGGACTGCAAGGCATTTTTATTATGTTCTTTTGTGCTTTATACATGCTTTCTCTGCATTGGAAAAGACCGTCTTGAACATTCTTCAAAACATCACTTTTTTTTTTGGGCCCACCTAGGTAAAAGTCCGTATGCACATTTTCTCATATTACTTTGTGTGGAAACCTGATAAATGGCTATAACGTCCATTATTGATTAATTTATGATACTTTGTCTACTACTATGAGAATAATTACACAAGATATGAGGTATCTATCTCCAACAAGCTGAGTTTTGTCTTCTGGAGAGGAACTACAGGAGGAACTCTCCCCCAGTTCAGGTTCGGACATCCTGTTAAACACAAGGATCCTGGTTCGAGATGCCACTTCCTCTGTCCGTCTGGTTGCCCGCAGTAGTTATATTAGTGGGCTTCCTCTCTGCTACACATTCTGAGACTACAGACTAATATATGTGAGGGAATCACTGACGCGTAGATGTGTTTCCTAAATGTTGGTTTATTGATTATTTCAGTGAAGTGACAGTATGTGCTTATATTTCACATATATTGTTGATGTATGGCAGTATGGGTTGGGATGCATATGTAGACTCATTCACCCAGAGCTCTTGAATTGAGTATGTTTTTCTCTCCATCCCTACGGACTGCAAACACATTCTTACCACTAGGTGGTGGCAGGTGTAATACACACTTTAAACATGCTTCTTTATGGCTTTACATACAGCATAAACTCTGTATCAAGCCACAGAATGTTGCAAATATTCAAAATATTTGAGTGGAACATACAGTACATTTTACTAGTTATTTTTTTCTGTAGTCTTGTAACTATGACACTTTGACAAGACGAGATTTGAAATAATGTTGGCTTTAGTTTCATTTTTCAATTATTGAATTTTTTTTTAAATAATTTAGTATTTCAATATTCAAAATGCTATGTTCAAAACAATAATCAGTATTTTTTATGCAATTGTAATTTAGTTATTTGTAATTCTTATTTGTGACCCTGGAGCACAAAAGCAGTCTTAAGTCGCTGGGGTATATTTGTAGCAATAGCCAACAATACATTGTATGGGTCAAAATTATCCATTTTTCTTTTATGCCAAAAATCATTAGGATATTAAATAAAGATCATGTTCCATGAAGATATTTTGTAAATTCTCTACCGTAACTATATCAAAACTTAGTTTTTGATTAGTAATAATCAAAAGCTAAGAGCTTCATTTGGACAACTTTAAAGGCGATTTTCTCAATATTTAGATTTTTTTGCACCCTCAGATTCCAGATTTTCAAATAGTTGTATCTCGGCCAAATATTGTCCTATCATAACAAACCATACATCAATGGAAAGCTTATTTCTTAATTATTAATTATTAATTTCGAAAAATTGACACTTATGACTGGTTTTGTGGTCCAGGCTCACATTTTATTATTTACTCTAGAATAAAAATTAACTGCCTAAGAGACTGCTATGAGATTATAAATGATCCCAATCCTAATTACAATTATTTTTCACAGTTTTTAATAAATGAATGACTTTTGATCTATTCATGAGGAACTGTTCATGGTATTATTACAAATATCACAGTTAAACTATGTAAGAATTATGGTAAGCTGTTATCAAATTTGCAGTTTTAAAAGTCTAGATGGTGCTTATTATCATGCATATTACTAGCATATTGGCTGTTTATTAGTACTTATAAAGCACATATTAATGCCTTATTCTGCATTTTAGATCCCATAACCCGACCCCATACCTAAACATAACTACTACCTTACTTATATTAATAAGCAGCAAAGTAGGAGTTTATCGAGGCAAAAGTCATAGTTAATAGTGAGAATTGGTCCCCAAACTAAAGTGTGACCATCTAGACTGTTATATTTTCTGAAGACTAAAGTCTAATCAACAGTAATAGTGATGCACCATGATTTATCTGTTCAGTTAAATGCTACATTTTGATGAAATGTCTTTGTTTCTCTGCTCAGGAGGCGTTTGTGGAGCTCTACGGCAGGCAGAGGGACTCTGTGTTTCGCAGCTCGTGGTCATCAATAGTAACGGTCTTCGGTCTAGCGGCTCTCGGGGCTGTTGGCTTGACCATAGGAGCCTACCTTGCTCAGAAATGAGGAACCTTCCCCTTCTTCAGTCGCTTGCCCTCTCTCTCCGTCTGAACCCCCTCCTCTGCTTTCCCCAGAAGACATTCGTGTCCCAGGACTGCTCCTCTTCAAAGCTTCTCTCCCACTCTCTACAAGGCTTTCTTCTCTGCCCTCAAACACAAAGACAGAAAAGACAGGAAATTAACGCGCTGCCAACAGATCATGAGAGGATGGAAGAGAAGAAAAATAACGAGGGTGAAAGAGACAAAGTGTCATTGGCAGAATTAGATCAGATCTCAAAGACTTTTGACAGTTTTGGTGTTCTTAAAAACGATGGAAAAATACAAAGGTCAAGACGGTCTGAAGGTCTGTGCTGATTGAAAGTATCTTCGGACGACACCAGCACTCTCCAAATGTCCTTTAAGAGTCAGGTTGATCTTAAGAGACAATCTGCACTAAACTACCATCGTTGCTCTTAGTTGTTTTGGTAGGATTAATTGTAGCCCGTCTTTTACCCATTGCTCTTTCAAGCTAACGTTTCTTGTGCCGCCACCCTTGTATCATTTCGTAAGAACCTGAAGAACTGTGAGGAGGAAAAGAGAGAAATGCAGAGACAATGTCCCTCAAGCCACCTGATTTTGATGACATTTTGTGCTCAAGATGCGGGTGAGAGATACAGTATGCAGAGGGAACAGCTGAAAAATGGATAGTGGGATGCCAGTCTCTCTTTGTAGCAACTTAAAGAGCTTTATTGAAGACTGAAGAAGGGTTTCCTAGAAGTGATTTGGGCCAGAAGGTAAACAGAAAGGACCGAATGAGAAAGTAGTTGTCAGACTTTAAGAGAGCCTTGGTTAGACACTTTATTGACATGTTTGACAGATGCATGTGAGCCGGTCAAAAGACCTCAAGCTGTACAGTATGTTCAAAGGTTTATTCTTCTTTAATACTCCAGATACACATCTGTTCAATCTAGTGTTCATTCATACACCAAAAGAAGCAGTTGGGTGGATCTGAAATCTGTCAAGAGCAAAAATTCATCTCAAAATCAAAAGGAAGATATATTAATTTATTATATACACACACTACCGTTCAAAAGTTTGAGGTCAGTAAGATTTTTGAAAAGAAATTAATACTTTTTATTCAGCAAGGATGCATTAAATTGGTCAAAAGTGACAGTTCAAATCAATGCTGTTCTTTTGAACTTTCTTTTGAATCCTGAAAAAATGTATATGTTAAGTAGCACAGTTGTTTTCATTGCTAATAAATGTTTCTTGAGCAGCAAATCAGCATATTAGTATGATTTCTGCAGGATCTTGTAACACTTAAGACTGTAGTAATGATGCTGAAAATTCAACTTTAATCACAGGCATACATTTAAAATGTAAAGTATTTTCAAATAGGAAACAGTTGTTTTATATGCTAATAATATTTCACAATATTACTGTATTTTTGATCAAATACATGCATCCTTGGTGAACATAAGTGACTACATAAGTGAAGCACATTTCTCCCCACCATTCATATTACTTTAATGTAATGATTTAAATAAAGTACATATTGCACACAAACACGCACATTGTTTGGGGTGAAATGTGACTGGGACTTGCTTTCACAAAAATCCAGACTTTTCACTTCTATTCTTATTATTTAATTTCCAACGCATCATGTTCAGGGATCGGTTGGGTCTAGTATAAACAAGTGGAAATCTGCAATGGAAATCCATTCTGTGTTCCTTGGATTTGGTGTTTACAGTTATATGTGCAATCTTCCTGACGTCTGTTCCCAAAACAGCATGCTTAAACGTAATCCCGCCGCATGTTTAAAGGATTGCCACGCAGGAAATGAAAGGTTTAAGTGCAAAACCTATGGACAAAAGCAACTGTATACAGTGTGTACCATGGAGTCAGCTTTGGTGCTTTTGCATCGGTTGCCTTTGGGTTCACATGGAGCCACGATGAAACTTCGAACAACAGAGGGACGTACGACGTTCCCAGAATGCACCGTTGTTAAATGTTTGCTCGCACTGATGTAGGATCAGAGGTCATAGGCTGCATCCTTCCCTATGATCTCCTCTACAGACAGTGGCTCTGTATGGGGTGCTAAGAGATGCCCTCTTCAGTAGATCTTACATCCTGAACCAGTCATTGTTACTTGTTATCTGACTTTGGATGTATGTTCACTTTACAATGTGATTCTGTCTAAAATACATATCCAGTATTTTAATAGGTGGTTGATGGATGGATTTGCAAATCAACCATGTCTAGCAAAGCAGAAGAACAGGCTACACGTGTAAAAGGCACCTATTAGCTACATGTCTGTATGTGATAGCGTAGTCAACAACAACAAAACCTGTCTGAAAGGATTGAAGCTTTATGTAAAACAAGTTAGCTTTCAAAATGAGCAGTT
Organism: Sinocyclocheilus anshuiensis; assembly: GCF_001515605.1. NCBI lineage: Eukaryota > Metazoa > Chordata > Actinopteri > Cypriniformes > Cyprinidae > Sinocyclocheilus > Sinocyclocheilus anshuiensis. Next base: position 819,580 of record NW_015555703.1, read on the forward strand.
TGTCTGGTTACTATAGTGTCATAAATAGATGCGGTTTGTCTCTCGTTTACAGCTGTGACTCTCTCGAACACTAACATTTGTTAAACAGATTTCATTCTTATTTCACTTTTATTTATTTTTAGGTACCTTAAACAATCGTCCAACTGTAGCTTCAGAAGATCATATACCCCCGGTTTCACAGACAAGGCTTAAGCCTAGTCCTAGACTAAAATGTAAGTCTGAGCTGTTTCAACTGAAAGAAACTAGCACTGACTGATCTTAAAATATATCAGTGCCTTTGTTTTGACTCAAAAAGCACACCAGTAATGTTTTTTTCTAAGCACGTTTATAAAAATTACCTAAATGTCCTAATTGAACTATGGCCTAATCCTGGCTTAGTCTAAGCCCTGTCTGTGAAACCGGGCCTTAGAGTTTTATTAATTTTAAAGTTTTAGTTTCTACGATTTGGAGCATACATATGATCCTAATTTGCTGAATCAGTGCTGCTTAATGTAAAGATTAGAAATTCTATAAATCATAATTTAATTGCCTGTTCTGTGTGGCGATGCCATGAATATTAATACTTAATTTCATGTACTTATTGTTTCATGTCACTTCCACTGTTTCTGTAGCTGTATGGAAATCCATATAAAAAAAAACTTTATTTTTTTGTCTTACATCCTAACTGGAGCCCATTGAAATTCATTCTGATATTGTATTTTCACTAGTGATAAGTCAATGTTAACATGTCAAAATAATGATTCAGATTATATTAAAATTATTAATAACTATTAAGATCTTTAAAGGACATTTCTGAAACTTGAGTGTGTCTATATATATATATACTTAGATTTTAAAACACTTAACTGCAAAACATTTTCTTAATTAGTATCAC
>NW_015555703.1:820500-859637 GCF_001515605.1 Sinocyclocheilus anshuiensis
AAATAAAAAGAATTAAAACAAGCTAAATTTACTGGAGAAGCAAAACTGTAAGCTATTAAGATATTAATATATAACAAACAAAAAAAAAATCAACATTATAAGAAGTATGCAAATAGATTTCTCATTAAAGGTGGGGTAAGTGATTTCTGGTAGCCAATGTTGACATTTGAAATCACCAAAACAAACACGCCTCCACATCATGAGTAGACACGCCCCTTACTGCTGATTGGCTACAAGTTTGTTTTGCTAGTGGCCCGAATCAGTTTTCTAAAGCGTTTTTGAAAAATCGCTTACTTCAGTTCATTCAGCTGTTTATCTAAGGTGATTTTACTAAAAACGGCATGTTAAAATTGAGCTTTTGCTTGAGAGAATACTGTATGTCTTTTGAACATGTCTTTTAGTTTGATTTTTGGAAAGCTATGTAATTTATATAAATTTATATATATATAATATTCTGTATAAATGGACTTTTCTTTGCACTAAGTATATTAATCTATTAACGAATGCACCATTCACTAAACTGTCTTTGGGTTGCATATGTCTTTCATGAGCTCACATATGTATAAACACATTCAAAAATAGGTGAAAGGTGAAAAAGGTCAGATTTCACAATGTACAGTAGTCACAAAATACATGTCTGTTTCTGAATGATCCTGTATTGTGTTGTTGTTACACCTGGAGCGATTTCACTGAAGAAAAGCTGCTATAGTCTGTGATAGCGATGCACAGGACACACAGAGTCCCCGTGCTGTTGTGTTTGGTCATGTGGCACTGCTTCAATAAGCTACTGGAGTCTAGAATCCCTCTGTTCCTGCCAAACAAATTAAGATTCAATAAAACGAATTTAAGACGCCTTTGCCTCCGTGAAATGACTGATTTACGGTGAGATTTTTGTGAGGAAATTCAAAAACACATCAGAAGGCGGTGTGTCGCAGTCACAGTCGTTTAAGGGAAGATACACACGAGCGCTGGGGGTGTTATTTGTCCACCGTGTCCCCTCGACTTCAAAGACGTCCCAGAGCACGTCACATCTCCAATCCCTCGTCCCACTAAATGCCATGCGTGTAAAAATGACTCCCGCAGGCCAGCTTTCACTTCGCACTCAATCGCTCTCCTCACACTCTTTTTTTTTCTTTTTCTTCAGCTCGTGGCGTTCTTCAAAAAGACACCACTGCACTGAATCTGTGAAAAGCATGATGCGGTAAAACGAACGGTGAATGAGAGAGCGACAGACAGACAGACGAGACAGAGAGAGACAGCTCCCCGAGGAGCGAGTTCATCCCGCTTGAACCGGCCTCCGTCCCCTGAGCGCTGGCTCTCCCTTCATGCATATGGAAGACACGACATGCTTTGACTGGAAAAAGAATTGAAAATCACAGCCAGATGCTGATGTGAGCGACATGCCAATATCTGTGCGCTAGTTTTAGTCAGAACGATCAATATTTGGCCTAGTTTAAATGTAATGTTTTTCTATGAGAACAGTTTACCTGGTTATCATGAAAATGCGTATAAATAGTACGCCAAATAAAAACGAAAGCTCGTGGTATTGATACGCAAAAATGTACTTTGCCGAGCATATGATACGCATGTGTTTGGCGTGCATATAATACGCAGTTTTCGCGTGCATATGATACGAAATTTGTTGTCTTGCGTATGATACTCAGTTTTCGCGTAAATATGATACGCATCTACCCCACAACCCTAAACCTACCCATCGCGTAGCATATACACGCCAAAGTCCATTTTTGCGTATCAATACCACGAGTTTTCGTTTTTATTTGGCGTACTATTTATACGCACTTTCATGAGATCGGGTTGTTATGTTGCAGGTCTGGAAAGGTCGCAGACAGCAGGGGATATCAATACTAAATACAAATAAAAGAATGAAACTAACTACTGTGCACTATTCCCTTTAGCAGAGACTATATTTACAGTATACGTATTACTTTTAATTTAACCATTGTAAGTATTAATATTAATGTAATTAAATATTAATAGAAATTGTAAAATATAAATAAAATGTAAAAAATATGATTAAATATAGAAAATATTTTCTTTTGTCCATTCAATGAAAGTGAATGGGGTACAATATTGTTTTGTATATATACACTTAGATTTTTTAAAACTTTACTGCAAAACATTTTCATAATTTTTTGGATCTTCTAAATAAAAATAATTAAAACAAGTTAAATTCATTGGAGAGGCAAAACTAGATTAATAAGATTTTTTTGCAAACATCTGTCAAAATTTAATAAAGGTTACGTTTAAAAAAAAAGTAGTGCTGTCAAAAGATTAATCGCATCCAAAATAAAAGTTTTTGTTTACATAATATATGTGTGTGTACTGTGTATATAAATAACATATTTCTCTGAAATATATACATGCATGTGTATTTATATATACATCATAATATACACACAGTACACGCACATATATTACATAAACAAAAACTTTTATTTTGGATGTGATTAATCGCGATTAATCGTTTGACAGCGCTAAAAAAAATTCAATTCAATTCTTAATTCAAGATATATTCTCTGAAAACAAGTCTTAAGATCTTATACATTTTTGCTTTTCACTTAAATTTCATTTTTTTAGGGTTTATTTTTTGAGTATTAAATATAAATATTATGGTAACACTATAATAGGGAATATATATTCACTATTAATTAAGAGTTTTCCCTCAATAAACTCCTAATTTGCTGCTTATTAATATAAGTTTAGGTATGGGGTGGATTAAGGGATCTAAAATATGTGCTTTATAAGTACTAATAACCATGCCAGTAATATCATATGCATGCTAATATGCAGCTAGTTAATAGTCAGAATTGGTCCTTAAAATAAATTATTACAGTATTATCTAATATTATCAATTATCCAAGGTCCAATATTGTTTTGGACCCCATCGACTTTCATTGTATGTTCAAAACCAATTGAAACATTATAATATTCAAAATATGGGTGAGTAAATTATGATATGTATGATTATTTTTTGGGGGGTTAATTATCCACTTCAAGGTCACACATTTTCATTAAAATGTTATTTTATTATGCAAATTAGTATTTTATTATGCGAAAGTGGCATTGTGCCTCTAGAAATAGAAAAACTATTTTCAGGTAATAGTCATATGGTGAACAGGTCATAACTGTTACTATCATGGAATATAACAACTTTATATTATATATTTATATATCGGGTATTGTTCCTGCAACTCAAAGAGCACTGTGCTAGCAACGTCAAGGTCATAGGTTTGATTCCCAGAGAATCTAAAAAAAAAAAAAAAGAAAGATTCTGTTGATAAAACTCTCTGCCAAATGCTTAATATAAATATAAATGTACTGACCAATCATTGTGCATTTGCTCTAAACTGCATTTAAACAGTTTTGGCGCTTGTCAAATTATAGGTAGATTCCAACATGGACACGTTTGCGTGATATGAAACAATGAAAACCTAGACAATTCAAGGTAAAAATTAAATAAAAATACAAGCCAGACTACATTAAATACAGGTTCACTTGCAGCCAGGATATAAACATGGTTTGTGCTGACTGTGTTTCGCAAAGTGAATTACAGGCTGCTGAGAGCACAGAACCATTGAGATTCATAGTCATATTAATAATTCTGCATATTGTTGGGCCTGCAGTTTGCGGTCATATAGTAAAGACTGAAATGTATTAATATGTGCACATTTTGTTTCTTTTTAAGCTACTGTGTTTGGTGCTGGTTCACTACTCAATGTCCAAAACACAGATGAGAAACAAAATGGTTGAGAACCACTTCTTTAGGCTTAAAAAAGCAGAGATTTCTTAAAGCGCTTAAAGATTTAAATTACATGTATTAATCTAACAAACTTCTAAATGAAATATTCATCATTCTCTAATAATAACTTTACATATGTGATTAGAGACTGTGGCATGAGAAGGTCAAACAGCTGAGGACAGTGTCCCCTAGTGGACATAACAAATAAAACCCAAAATACTGTCCACTGCTGTGTCAAATATAAACTGTAAGATTACTAACACTCAAATAAACAGCATCAGCGAGCATATCATTCTCTGAATGCCTGGCAGGTATGTCTGTAATACACATTTTCTCTAACTTCCCTCATTGTCTTGCTTTTCTTCTAATTATCCATTTTAACGAGTATGCATTTTTCTAATAATGCATGCTTATTGGTATTGCTGCCTGCTTAAGCCAAAGAGGAGATAGATGCATGGAGGATGAAAAAGTCAGTAGATGAGCTCAGCAGATTCTGTCCATCATTCTACAACTGCCCTGGCACATGCTGCCGCTTACTTTTAGACTGAAATATCAAACTACGATCTACACAATGCCTATAGAAAACATACTTTTAATTACACAGCAAGTGATCAGAGAATTAATACGTTTTCAACTTAATATAATTTGTCCTTTTCAAACATGTCACTGCTCTATAAGGCAGCTCTTCCAGCTCAAATAAAATAATAAAAGCAGGAAAACTGATTAGTTGTAAAATTGTATGATGAATTGACATTTTTTTATTTAATTAATACAATTAACAAATGTACATAAAACAATCACTGTCACTAATTTTAATGGCAGTGGTGTTACTGTTTCAGACAGTTCTTAAATGAAGGACAGGTTGAATGAAAATGCACATTCGCTCTCTGACAGTAGGTGGCGCTAAGAGAAAAGCAGAAATACATAGCTTTTCGAAACTAAATCAACTGAAACGAAAATTAAGCTCAAACAGGCAGAATGACACCTTTTACGTACCAATTGCAAATTTTTTAATTAAAGTGTAGTCTATTAAATGTATTCTAGGAGTAATGCCATTAAATATGAAGGTAATTATTATCAGTGTTGGAGAAAGTTACTTTTAAAAGTAATGCATTACAATATTGCGTTACTCCCTAAAAAAGTAATGAATTACGCTACTTAGTTACTTTTTCTGGAAAGTAATGTGTTACGTTAATCTGATTACATAACTCGCGTTACTTGTAATGCGTTACCCCCAACATTGATTATTATTGGGCGTCTCCTAATTATAGAGAATCTCTGATAACCTCTGTTCTCGTAATTTTGCGAGTTTGATACGAGCTCTGAAGCACTGATTCGAAACAAAAGATTCACAAATGTTTCAAAGCTTCATGGGGCGTTTCGCCATTCATATCACGGAGAGGAAACGTAGCCTAGTATTCACTTGTTTTCATACAGCCGTTCAGATTTGTATTTGTTATGGTGTTTATCAAACAAAATAAAATACAAGAATACAGAGCAAGAAAAACGGTTCTGGATTCTGCCTCTATTCTTTACTGTCTTTTCTTCAAGTCGCAGTTTTACGTAACAGCAGCGTATCTGGCATATGAATAAAAACGCAATTGTTAGTGATATTGCTGATAAAAAAAACAGTTCAATAGTAATATTGAGCATCTTACATTTTATAGACATCAGGCCAGCGACATCAAAGCAGAATTAATCTGTCCAAAGCAATACACAGTAGTGATGTTTGGTCCTTGAATGAGTCATTGTTTTTGAACGAATCGGTTGAGTTAACGATTCATTGACAGACGTTCACTTGTCGCCACCTACCGACGTAACAACGTAGCATGCAGAAAGAGTCGCTGAAAAATCCCCACCACAGTATGTCTGGAATGCTGAAAAATACAGATAGAATAAAATGTAATAACTACAATTAAATGTATATCTCCTTGTTATTTTTAAGTAGGCCTACCCTAATTTAAAATGATGCTCTCCTGTGTTCAAAAATGCCATACGGTAGCTTCAAACATAGTGACAGGAAGGTGTACATGCACAATAAAACAAATCTCAGACAAATATTAATGCATTATCAATATATTTTAGCTCAACCACATAAAAAATAAAATGTAGTGTCATTTCTGTGTACAAAAATGTACATTTCTTTCATTCCAGAACTAACGGTTTTAACTTTCACCGACAGCGGTTACAATGAAAAAATGCAATCAAACAATACATGATTTATCAGTTTTGAACCCATTACATGGCATGTTGTATTTACAGTAGCTCAGCATATCACTGGGGTGCAAAGATGCGTGGCCATTTTTGCAACTGCAAGCTTTGACATTCATGCTCTTTTAATGCATAAGACAGGTAGTGCACACGCTTTCCCACACAGCCAAACACTACAGACAGTCATAATAGAAAAATAAGGCTCTGTATATATAGTCACTTTTCATAACATTCTTTGTTCCAGTAAAAATACAGTCCATGACTGTCAGTGCGTACGCAGTGTGGTAGTACATTCATTTTTCCACTGACAACTAATAGGATGAAAAAACAATTCATATTCAGTAGACATTTTGGACTAATAGCCCAGTGTTAACAGGAAAAATCAATAATATTCGGATAAATCTCATTAAACTTGTCAAGAATGTGTCCGGGTCATATCATATATATTACCCTGTAGATTTTTTTTGCTTGTTACATTATTTTCATGACAAGTAAGCACATTTCCCTGCAATTGTAATTATTGCAATACAAAACATCATTCATCATTATCTTTATTTAGCTGTTTATTTATTAATAAGACACGTATATATTATAGTATTTGTTCTATTACCTGTAATTTAAGCAGAATTAAAAAAAATAAAAGAAAAATGGTAGTTTTTTTTAAATAATGACCAACTAATGAGAATCACTTCTGAAAATAATTACTACATTATTTTCATGACAACTATGTAATATTAAATTATGAATGTAGTTATTTTCAGAAGTGGTTCTCATTAGTTGGTCATTATTTAAAAAAAAACTACTATTCTTTTTCTTTTTTAAAATTCTGCGTAAATTACAGGTAATAGAATAAATACTTTAATATATACATGTTTTATTGTTTCTATAATATATAAATAATAATAAATAATGAGATGTTTTTGTATTGCAATAATAAAAACTGCAGGGAAGTGTGATGAAATTGTCATTAAATAATAACAAATAATCACATTATTTTGCTTGTTTGTTTGTTATATATTTTTTCTTTTCATTTTGGGATGAAATGCGACTTCGAAGTATCAAGAAAGTGAGAAAAAAAGGCCAGATGTCTACAGAGTCTAGCAGGTTCTTGGAACCGACAGCAACTTATTGCTGAAGAATCAAGAACCTGCTTTTGCACTACAAGCACATCTTTGGATCTCTGCTAACCTCTACAATCAACTCTCACTGAGGTCTTCATTTAAGGCAAATTTCCAGTTCAGACGCTCACCCAAGAGTGGATTACAGTGCCTGATGATATAATGCAGACCCAGCTAGAACACAAAAGGAGACTTCCTCCCTGTGCCTGATTTAGTGCTGTCAGACCAGCAGGCAAACTAAAGCAGTGTACAGTATAGCGGCAGATTCTCACAGCTGGCCCACCATAAACATGTCCAACATCACGTGCGTTATGATCGCATGTCCGTTCCTTCAGCTGCAGATTCAAACAGTTTCATTCAGCCTCGCACAATTCCCAGCCCTTAAATGAGGATCTAAAAAATTTCCAGCTGTCCTCTTCTCCGTATCCCGTCAGGAATGCCGATGGGACCTTTTTGGTTCTCTGAATTTCTTGTGTTTCTCTTTTACCTCCAAAATATTGTCTTGTCATTCGGTCACACTGTCCCTTCTGCGTCCTCCTGTGGGCCAAATGATGTGAAATTCAGTTCATGAAGCAAATCTGTCAATCAGTGCTCTTTTAATACCACACACACTTTGGCAAAATCACTGGAAGAGTTTTAAAAAGAGACTTGTATTTTGAACCTCTCAACAACAAATCTGTTAGTGCAGACAAATCACTAAGCAGAACACAAATGAACTGGTTACAACAGGGTTTCTACAAATTATTTTTGATAAACTGATGTAATTTAAATTTTTCATAATTACAGGAAAATATTTGGTTTAGAATTTTAGTGAATTAGCTCATTTTAATCCCAATTAAATATTTTAGAGCTGAAGGAAACTAGAAAAATGTACATTCAATAATACATTTCACGGCAAAAAAGGCTTTTCTTACTTAGATTTTTTGTCCAGCCAAAATATCTAAAAATTCTTAAATCAAGAAGGATTTTCTAGACAAGTCAAAATTATTGTCTTGTTTTCAGAAAAAAACGTGTTTTTGCCTGAAACAAGCCAATGGGTTAAGCAAAATAATATTGTTTTCGGTTTGAAATAAGATTACTTTGCTTACCCCACTGGCAGATTATTTTGCTTGTTCTAAGCAAAAACTCACTTAATTTTGACTTGTTTTTTCTGAAAACAAGACAACAATTTGTACTTGTCTAGAAAATCCTTCTTGATTTAAGAATTTTTTGATATTTTGGCTGAAAACAAGACAAAAAAACTAAAACAAAGTAAGAAAAGCATTTTTGCAGTGCATGACTGACCTATGACTTAAGAGTTTATTAATGTCCTTGACTTTTTTCAATTGTATTAATTTCCATAATATTTCTGCAGTTTTTTACGATTTCCAGGACTTTCCTGTCATTTTTTTATAATTGTAATTATTTTCATTAATTTTCTGTGACTATTTACCCAAGTATTGATTTCCATGACTTTCCTGTTACTTTTGACGATTTTTGTGATAGTATTCATCACCATGACTTTCCATGACTTTTTACAATTTTATTAATTTGCATAAATTTTCTGTGACTTTTTCCATTAGTACTGGTTTTCAAGACTTTCCTGTGATTTTTTACAGTTGTAATAATTTCCATGAATTTTCAGTGACTTATTATAATTTGCATGACTTTTCGGTGACTTCAAGATTTTTTAATTTCTATGATTTTCTGTGGCTTTTAAATATTTTATTAAGATTTTCATTTCCTTGACATATGATTTCCATAACCTCTCCTGGCCTGGAAATCACAATTCTTAAAAACTCCCTTTCCAAGTTTTTGCCAAAAATATTTCCAGGTTTTCCACGACCGTGGAATGCCTGTTACAAAAACATTAAATGACGTTTCTTATTTTTGCCTTCACAAGAGTGTTGCTTATAGCAGCTCGAGACATTAAGGACAGCATGCTGAGCAGCACGTGGGAGATGCGGTGTGTTTCATGTAGTTTTTCAATCACTATTCAACCAGACAGCTATTTCGGTCTCGTATTGATTTTTTTGCCATTGACAGTCTGTCAGGTCAACTTGCAGTAATGTATGAGCTGTCTGTGTTATGGAAAAAAAATCAGTACCAAACAAACACTTGCAATGATGCCATCATGATATGTATTACTGGAATACACACCTACATCCAGCTTCATTCAGCACAATCATAACAAGCCGATCAGAATCCAGCCTGTGTGACCGTACCTGTGCTCAGGGGGTCAGAGAGGGACACTCGAGTGCTGGATGTCCAGGGAGAGGAGATTGGGTCCGGAGAAGAGTGGAGAGGGAGAAGGAAAGTGAAATGGAGGGTTGATTTAGGAATTCTGTGCGTCTATACCTGCGGGGGTGAGAACCAGCGCCTGCAGGATGTCAGAAAGAGAGATGATGCCCTCGATGCTGGAGTTATCATCCACCACTACCAGCCTGTGCACCTGCAGGACACACACACACACACAATCACACACAATCACACAAAAACACACAAAAACACACACACACAAACACAAACACACACAAACACATCACAATCAGATGGAAAAGCAGCGCAATTGAAGGTAAAAACATGTTCTTTGTGAACGGACTCTGAGTAGTCAAAATCACTGAACTGAAAATCATTTCATATTGATCTTTCAGCTTTGTGCATTTAATGGAGTATTTTAATAAATTATTTGCATTGTACTGTCTATGTAGCAAATCTGCGGCACACTGTCGATACAACAGAAAATACTACTGAATCGTGAAAAAGGCACAAACAATGATTTAAAGTGTACTGCAGGGTTTAAAAGCAGAAATGTTGGTAAAGTACTTAAATAATTCTTAAGTAACACTTTATTTTAAGAGAATTGAGCCCAATTCTCACTATTAACTGGCATGCATATTACTAGCATATTGGCAGTTTATTGTGCATGACCATATTTTAGATCCCTTAATCCACCCCATACCTAAACTTAACAACTACCTTAACAACTAAATCTTAATTTGCCATCAAACAGAAGGCTTAGAGTTGCATATGCCAGACTGAACAGATTACGTAAATCCTTCATCAGTCTGTAAAATTAATAAATCAGAATTGGGGTTCTAAGTAGGCCTCTGGACTCTGGAAAATAGAAAACACTACACTAATGCACTGTAGCCATGTGTGTTTATGTATTAATATTGTTGTTGTTTTTGTATTAAGTTTTGTATTTTGTTTTTGTGTCTCTCTATTGTACTGTTGTGCTGTGAGATGCAACAATTTTTGAAGAGATTCCAACAATAAAGTGTAACTGAATTGAAACTAACTAATAATAAGCAGCAATTATTATAAGAATTTATTGAGGTCATAGTAAATAGTTAGTTAATAGTGAGAATTGGACCTTAAAATAAAGTGTCACCAATTCTTGTGCAAAAATTAAGTGTATAAAGTGTCTGTTTTAGGTGGGACTTCTAGTGGCTGTGTTATGCAATTCCTGTTGGTGGCGTTTGCTCAATGTAAACTGCTGTGAGTAAATCTCACCTCAGCTTTGACGATCCTGTCCACTATAGTATCCAGGGTCTCGTGTCGATAACACTTCATAACGCCCTCGAAGTACTGTGAGCGATGCAGCAGAGCCTGAGTCACGGTGATGTCCAGGTTATTGTAGGTCTTCTCAGCTGCCAGGTTCTACACACACCCACAACACTAATGAACATAGAGCCACGCTACAGCAACCTCCAGAGTCAGCCAAAATATACACGGCACAACTAATCATCACTAGTCATCATAACACAGGCCATTTATAATTAATCCTATTAATAAACATTTAAAGACAAATGATGAGTTTTACATGTGATGCTTATTGCATGACACTACATATTTGATCCAGTTTGTCTGAACATAGTTGCAGGTGACTGTAACATTTAAGGTTTTGTCACTTTTGTACTAGTGGGTCTTATTCATGACAAGAATAAGTTGATAAATTTAATTCAATGGATACAAAAGGATTTGAAGGGACATTTGAATGCATTTATAAACTATTTACAAGTGTTTCATGAATAAGGTCCAATAACTACTATTTAAACGTTTGGGGTCAGTAAGTTGTTTATTTTATTTAATAAAGAAATTAATACTTTAATTCAGTATGCATTCATTAAACTGATCAAAAGTGAGAGTAAAAACATTCTATGTTACAAAAGATTTCTTCTTTTGAACTTTTTACACAAAAATATTAGGCAACATAACGGTTTTCAACATTGACTATAATAATCAGAAATGTTTCTTGAGCAGCAAATCAGCATATTAGAATGATTTCTGAAGGATCATGTGACACTGAAGTCTGCAGTAATGATGCTGAAAATCCAGCTTTACATCACAGGAATAAATTACATTTTAAAATAAATAGATAAAGATAAATAGATAATAAATGGTCAAGTAGAAAACAGTTATTTTAGATTGTAAAACTATTTCACAATATTACTGTTATTACTGTATTTTTGATCAAATAAATGCAGTCTTGGGGAGCAGAAAAAAAAACTTACTGACCCTGAACGGTAGTGCATTTGTGTACAAATTAGAAAACTCATCAGACACAAGCACTCAAAGTGCAAAATCTACCTGATGAGACATTTCAGAATAGAGAACTAAAAAAAAATATTCACTGTAGAAATATTTTACTAATGTCCATGATCATGACCATGGAAAACACCATTTTAATCTCCATGGGAACCTTATATATTTACACCTCACAACAAATGTGTGGTAAAAAGCTATGAAGTTATTCTTTAACTTGAAATAGTATATTAAAGGAACAACTTACAATGACATCAAATTTGGAGTAAATGTCTACAACCTTTCCTTGGGGAGGAAAAATATGGAAAGCACATATGAGAAATTTGACTTAGAAAGACATGTACAATTAAATTTTGTTCCTAAAAAGGGCTTGACAGGAGAATAATTGAAGTATATGAACTGACAGAAAGGTTAGCAATATGTGTCGTTACCTGAAACATCCACCACTGGCAGGGCAGACACTCTCCTCTCCACAAACATGCCCAGTGCTTTAATAATGGGTGTATCTGGGTGAATGAAAGCAATGTTGCTGTATGTGCCAATGCCCAGCTCCTCCAGAGTCTGCCTCATGAAGGCTGGTTTAGGCATCTCACACACCTACAAGACCATAAACCATCAGTGTACACAGGACACTACATAACTCAGGATGATTATTACTCTTCTGAAACCTTTCACTAATTTTGTTTTGTTCACAACAACTACCATTTCTAAAAGTATGATAACTGTAAGTATAAAAGATCAGTAAGCTAAAAGGAAGCGATATACTCACAAAGAGCTGCAGAAACTTGAGAATTCTCTTGTGTGTGAGGATATAGAGGGTGTTTCCTGTGACTGGATCGATCACTGGCAAACGATGGATCTTATTTTTGATGAGTGAGTAAACAGCATCAAATATACTGGAAAAAAAAGCAAAGAGTTACAAGAAACCAAACATTTAGCTCTGCTGAGCAGATAATGTCACAAATGTGAATCTGAATTAATTGCTCAATTTGTTTCAAAATAATTTAGAGATAATGTTCTTATAAACCAAAGAGAGGATTAAGCATCATGCAATGAAAATTATAAAACACAGTCTACAAAAATATGACCTAAAGTCTCACCTTGCATCTGGAGATATGTTGACTAAGGGTTTAAACGTTTCTTGCAAGTAAAGTTCTGTTGGTATAAGCAGAAATCAAAAAGGGTCAAAGCACTTTAAATTAAACGTTCTGCCATTATTTACTAATTTCTTTCCAAATTATTACTTTTTTTCCATGGAATATAAAAGCAGAAAATTCCAGACATGGGTGTGCGTAAATATATACACATATTGGGCCTCATTCATGAAACATTCGTAAATGTAGGAGTCTGAGTAAATTGTGCGTAAAACAGACCTTCCCAAAAACTCTCCTCTGAATTCACAAACACTTCGTACACATCAGATTTGATAGTTAAACATGTGTATGTTAATGAATTCCAATCATTCGTAAATAGGGCGCTCGTGCACGCTCATTCACAATTAGCATAATCCCCACCTTTGAATTACAGCTACGTAAATTGCGTGTCCAGGAACGCAGTGGAATATTCTGGTCTACTTTCTCAGGTTTGGCTATAGTATATTGCATAAATGCAAAAAACACTAATAGACCATATGCCTAACAATAAATATTCAATAACATGTGTCCACCAAAGAGTTTTTAGCTAGCTGAAAAACGGTCAGGCGCTCTTCTTAAAACGGCCAGCTGGTGGTGCTGGAGAACGCTTTGGTGGCACAGCGTTTTTCTAGCTGAGAGACGCTTTGGTTGCTATGATTTGAAATATCCACGTATTACTAGTATCTAATTTTGAAGAATATTACTGAATATACAAATGAAGTAACCAGCAATATGAACTTCTCTATTGTTGTTCAGTTGTTGTACAAGTAGGATGATTGGTCTGTGTAGTATTTGTCCCGCCCCTCCTCCATTGATTGGACGGCTGGGTAAAAAGTGACAGTGACAAGCACTTTGTTTAGTTTTACCCAAAGTTAAAAAAAAAAAAAAAAAAAAACGGAGCAAACGAACTTGTAAAATATTATAATGGCAGTGCATCAAATTCAGTGTCACCAGTTTGCCTAATTGAACACAGAAGAACGTTTTACGCACCATTTACACGTGGAGCAGGTGTAAATTTCTTTCCTACCAACTAACATTTTGAAAACACGAACATTTTCATGAATTCGAAAGTTTAAGTCAGAACGGCTTTACGAACGATTTACACAAAAATTTGTTCTGCTCGTGTTTCATGAATGAGGCCCATTGGGTGTACAAAAATGTGTTCAGTGAATAATTAAAAATCTATATAAATGCAAATTAGTGTAAGCAGCGATGAAGTGAAAATGCTGAAAATATTTACCTCTCCAAGTCTCAATCTTATGCTCCTCCAGCTCGTATATTTGCACCTGAGGCATATAACACAAAAAATGACTTAAAATTTTAAAATGGACAAATATCCTTCCTCTTAGGTGAACATTCATTAAGTGATTACATGCAAGGTCTACAAGCTGAAGAGAATTTTTGAAGCCACTTTTGAAGGTAATTTCCGGCGAACAGCCATTAACCACAAACTAGCACTGAGCAAAATGACACTGACCAGCAAAACTTTTGTTGTATTTGAGTTTCTGTGATGTCTGAATCCTTACCAGCGGCGATTTGTAGTATCTGTGCAGGATGATGATGAAGTCTGTGATGGTTAACATTCCTATTGAGAAAACATATCATTAGATATGACTCATATCTAGGCTCACAGAAAAACAGTGCATGCAGATTTTGCAGAATATGCATCCAATGTCCTTTGTGCATTTGCTATAATACATTGCTGTTCATTTACCAACAAGAGCTCTCAGATCATTTAACACATTTGACCATGTTAAAATTTTCTTTCATGCTTTCGTGTAAAATATCAGCACAGAAAATTAGAAAAACATCAGCAAATTCCATCTAGGCCAGTTTATCAATATCTACAATTCAAAACAATTCAGACAGGAAATAGGCAGCAATGAATTTCAACCAATTTGGTACATATTATTGTTAGCAAGCTAACCTAAGCATGTCCAATTATGTTACAGGTGAACAAATAATGTCCTGAAGCAATGTTTTTATCTGATTACTGATTAAGTTTAACAATAATTTCAAGACAGGCTTTTAATGGACTTGCAGGATTAAATGAGTTAAACATTTTCTGTCTGCATGACCTATAAAAGACAACTCCAGTGAAAAGAATGACTGAAATGCAGGTGAGAGCATGTGTGTGCACGTGTCATTGCTTACCCACAAAGCTTTGCTTTTTGGTTTCCCATAATGGCGCAGCTCGAACTCCATTAGCAACCAAGGCAAAGAAAGCTTTCTTTACCTAAAAGAGAACAAAGGATTCACATAACAATGCTTTTCTTTAGGTGCCTTTAAAAACAATTCTGGAGGAACTGGTGGTGTGAGACAAAAAAAATATATATCACAGAAGATACAATGAGTTGGGTGCAACCAGGGTTAAAAAAAAAGAAAAGTCCACACCTGCCAATGACAAATGAACTGGCAAATTTGGCCTTAAACAATTCTTACTGGCCATAAAGTTTTATTTTGTATTGATTAAAACATGTTTTGTCCCTATAGCAATACAATTAATAAGCTGCTTATCAATTGTGACATTTGCAGCATCACACAAAATGAGCCCAGAAGTGAAACTATTGAAAAGTGAAGAGCAATTTTTTCCTTCTCTGCAATTTTGCAATTTCATACAGTATGCTTATTGTAAAACAAGCTTGAGCTTGGTAAAGGAACTTTATTAATAATAAACCTTTTTTTGAAGGTTTAATGCAAAGATTATGCCATAAATTAAACATCCTAGATAAACTTAAGATAGATGACAAAGATGTTCGAAGATTCTGGATTATTTGAAATGCTCATGTGGCTTATATCAGTAAAGGGTTCATTCTTCATTTGACTTAAATGATGTGTGCAATTTCTAATAAATTATCGGCCAACCGGAACACAATGGTTTTATTTACGCACTAATGCTATTATTTTCTCATATTTGGCACATTATGGACCCTGGACCCATCATTTCTAACACAAATTCTCTCCATTTTTGACCAACCCACCAGTTATCCATTAAAAATTAACTTGCATTTCAGTATAAAGGCAGTTCACATCAATTTCAAGTTATGGCCCATAAAAACTTTATATCACAATCCAGACATAAAACTTCCTAATTTCAGAAACTTTCATTCACAAACAAGTACAATAAGTACATCAGTCTAAGCATAAAATTCCATTGATCGTCTCTGAGCCTTTATTATTTTAAACTGGCCCTCAGCCAGAGGAAAGTCAACAGGTTAAAGGGTTCATTCTTCATTTGACTTAAATAATGTGTGCAATTTCTAATAAATTATCGGCCAACCGGAACACAATGGTTTTATTTTCTCATATTTGGCACATTATGGACCCTGGACCCATCATTTCTAACACAAATTCTCTCCATTTTTGACCAACCCACCAGTTATCCATTAAAAATTAACTTGCATTTCAGTATAAAGGCAGTTCACATCAATTTCAAGTTATGGCCCATAAAAACTTTATATCACAATCCAGACATAAAACTTCCTAATTTCAGAAACTTTCATTCACAAACAAGTACAATAAGTACATCAGTCTAAGCATAAAATTCCATTGATCGTCTCTGAGCCTTTATTATTTTAAACTGGCCCTCAGCCAGAGGAAAGTCAACAGGTTAATAGGTTATAACGGTGTTACCCCCAGATCTAACAACGGCACATACCTGCACATGATTACTGATTAACCCTGACAAACCTAGCTTTATGACTGCTTCCCAAACACTTCAAAGAGATCCCATCCATTTCAGTCACCAACTAAGATTTATTTACTGATGAAACATTAACCACAACCACTTACACATCATGTGTTTAAACTACAACTGGGAAGCAAAACTGAAACAAGTATGTTCAGAAAAGCATACTAACTTACTTTCCATTTCTGCATTGGTATGTATACTCACTATACTGTGCAACATATGCAACTTCATGTATAAATGGAATGACTTATACAATATACAATGAAGTAAACTGCATGGAATATTGTATCCCACATTGCAATGCATTCAACTAGACCATTTCTAGTGTGATGAATGGACTAGATGCAACTACAGCTGTGCTGATGTGACAACAACACAACATACTACTGTTTGAAATGTGTATCATGGAATAATTCCTAAATTACATATACTACTTTTTTAAAAAGAGAGCAGTATACAGAGTAAACAGATTAGTATGCAGTATGTAGTAAGATACTTTCCCATTCTGAACATAACACAAAACTCCATACCCAAATCTTTTCACTTTCTGTTCTTGTGTTAGACAACAGAAGACATTTAAGACGTACCTGTAATGTAGTGTCAAAGACCACTAGTTTGGAACTGGTGGGGATGAGGTCATAGCACTTGTGGGATTTCATAAAGCGCATGTAAATGTCACTGTCTGGCTCTTCAGCAGCTGAAAGCAGAGAAGAAATCAGCAGAATCATTAGCATTAGAATCATTTGCAATCTCTAACACTTCCCAGATAGCACACGTACGTCTGCAAGATGCAGATGAGCAAACACTAAAAAATACGTCTTGCAGATGTAAATGCAGACATCAAATAGACGTCTCCGTGATGTACGTGTGCTATCAGGGTTAAAAATGTTACAAATGTTTTGCATACCCCCTGATAGCACATGTACATCTAGGAGACGTCTATTTGACGTCTGCATTTACATCTGCACAATGTATTTTTTAGAGTGTTTGCTCATCTGCAATACGTCTATAGGATGTTTCCTATCAGATGTCAAATAGGCATTTAGAAAATGTCTTTAAGATGTTTATGATTTTTAATCTTTATAATTAATAATTTAATTAAAAGCAAATACTTTCCAGATCAAGCGATCTTTAACAGACATCTTGCAGACGTATGTGTGTTATCTGGGTAAAACTTTCAAATCTATTCATTTTTTAAAACAAAATAAAATCCAATTATGTTATGAATTATACCCATTATACTCAAAAAATAATACAAAAATACTACATACAGCAAACCTATTTTTAAGAACAGGCTGCAAATTAAATTTTGTCATCAACCATAAACTTGCAAAGACCATGAAATTAAATAAGCAAGCATAAGTATAATCATTTACCTTCGTTATCAAGTTCAAGTTTTTCCAGCATGCCTTCAGCAAGTACGCAGCTCTGAAACACAAAGACACGGGCTGATGGTTTCATCAACAATCACTTACTTCAAAGTTAGTAAGACCCTATTCGATCCTATGGAGTGGTAGCGTCCATTTTTAAAAATCTGCTTATCTGCAAACAAGCAGTCTGGTCACCACACAGGAAGCAGAGTGATCTGAAGAGCTTTCACTCACAGATTCATTAAGCGCAGTGGTGAAATATTAATAGACGGACACCCCTGCAAAGGTGACAATGGAACATTCCGAGTCTGTTTCACATCTGTAAAAACGAGGCGCAGGTAGAGTAACTTACTTCATAAGGAGCGTATACAATGTCAACACTGGGTCTGAAGCGATTACTTGGCCCTAGTTATAGCTCTGTCGCCCTCTGCTGGACGACGAAGAAACAAAAGAAATGCGAATTCACTGATCATAGCTATAAAAATCACCGGCTGCGGCTTTGTCTCAAAACCAGCATTTTAAACATCATGAGCGCGTGAGCCAATGATCACAGCTTTAGCCGCAGGAAATAAGGTACTTTCTATTTTGAGGTATTTAATCAAACCAGCGAATCTTCCAAAAGTCCTATGTAATCCTGGCTGTTCCTGCCACAAAAACTAATAAATAAACAGCGTAACTTACTCAAAGTAGGGTGTTTCATCAAGAACGGGCACTACGTTACTTCTGGTCCTGTGAAAAATCTCTTACGACACACTTTTACACTCTTACAACGAGTGTATTTATTTGTCTATTAGTAATGTCCAACATTCTGTTGTGGAAATTGTAAACATTTTTGGAATAAAATAACGTTAGCTTGTTGTTTGTCTTGCTAAGGGTAATTCCATACATAGCTAGCACTTTATATCAGTTAAATCGTGTTCTCACACTTTTTGCATATTTTGACAAAATCTGATTGGAAATGAATATATACTGTTCGATTGGTATTTAGGCTACACTGACTTATCTTTATCGCACATCACGTTTCATATTTCATCTCAAGTTCTTCACTGTAGTGCTGTTGGTAAACAAGTACACTCACTTTTGATAAAGCTTTATTGGGGGAAATTGTTGGTCATTTTGCAAATGACACCACAAATGGGGGACATAATAATTGGTTTAAAAATTAAATAATTGTGTATAAATTATTTAAAATAAATAATGGAAATAGTTTGTTTATTCACAGCTTGTTAACTGTAGGTTATCATAGATTTGAGAATGTGGATTAATTAATAGTTTTATAAATAGTTTTTTACGTTTACATTTGAGTCTGCGACAGGTGTAAAAGAATCTATAAAAGTCACCTGAAAAGTATCAAAAGTAAAAAAAAAAAAAAATCCAATATAGTTTTATTGTGATCTTCATTTACACCTGTTTGTTTTAATAAATATCAGCCTGTGGGACATAAGTGTCTGAAGTTGAAGAAACACCCAATAACAAGAAACTTTCTTATACTTCTGAATTTGCAACTTTGTAGTAATAATGTCATAGTCTTAAATAGTTATTAGGGCTCTATATCCTGCAGTTGCAACTGTAAAATGTAAACTTTCCATAATAATAAATACTTTGCAATGGGCTTCCATAACAAATTGTCCCGCAAATACTGTACAAGTAATTTTTCAAACATTTCCACATATTTTCACAGATTGTCTTTACAGATATGCAAGTCAATGAGACTATGTGCAGTTGTTGACCTTTGTTAATTTTATATTAATGGCTAATAGGCGACAAGTCATCTGTGCAAAATATAAAGTCACAATTACGAAAAGGTCAATTACAAGCATCATATTGTCCAGAATGCCTGTACTTGACCTCAGTTGCTGCATCAGATATATTACTGATGCAAATATCAATCACTTTGAGGTAACTGCTTAAAAATATATAAATGTAAAAATATGAATTGCCCAAAACAAGAAAAAACATTTGCCCAACAATTTGCTCTGATCGAAAAACATCAAACGGTATGTTAGGTGAAGAAAATGAGCAAGCAGTTTTGTCTTTTTAATAAATATGCAATTGGTTGATTGAAGGTGCCACTAGAGGTGTAAAAATGACTTTGCTTCTCTATGGGTCAAGTGTAAACTATAGTAATCCCAGAAAGAACGTGTGAAGTTGTTCACTCACCTGGCGTGAGGTAGAGTTAAAGGTGTACGAGGCGATAGGGGGTTTGTTGGTGGAGGGGCTCAGGCTGAAGTGCTGACCTGTGTCAGGGGGAGATGAGAGAGAGCGGGAGCGTCGTTCCTCCACGCGCTCTGCAGGACTGGGGGTCTCCATAGGGAAGACTGGTGGAACGGGACTCTGTGTCGGGGTGGTGGGGGGAGTGGAAAGCCCAGAGCCTGTGAGACACATCAGTACGGAAGACAATGAAGTACTGAATTTGCAAAGTGGATTTTGTTCAAAAGAATCATAATTCTGATGTGAAATTAGGAGAGTGGCTTATTTTGTGAAATTCTAAATGAATAGCAGAAAAAAGCCAGAACAGAGATGATATCTATTCTGATATCTGATCTATCTTATTTATCTTCTGCTAGCTTTCCTACCTCAAATTGGTTTCTAGGTTACATGTTGTGAAACTGGTCTTAGTAACAGATGCTAAATTCTGCCAGGACTGGTCAAATAATCATGACACAGCAAAAAATAGACAGCCGCACTGACCAATATCTGACCGTCAATCAAGATCAAGATTCATAAGAAGAGTATAGTGTA
The DNA here is from genome assembly GCF_001515605.1 of Sinocyclocheilus anshuiensis. Classification (NCBI taxonomy): domain Eukaryota; kingdom Metazoa; phylum Chordata; class Actinopteri; order Cypriniformes; family Cyprinidae; genus Sinocyclocheilus; species Sinocyclocheilus anshuiensis. The sequence goes on from NW_015555703.1 coordinate 841,053, forward strand.
CTGAATCAGTTAGTAGGAAACATGTTCCTCTGCTCTGTTCCCACAACAACATCACAAAAAAAATCACATGACTCTGACTTTGACACTGAATAACAGGTTATAATTCTTCACACTTAAAAGAGTATTTTTTTCAAATTCTTCAAATACCAAGCATAAATGCCCATTCTGTCTGACAGATAAGTGTTCGAGAACTTGATTCTGTGTCAGCTTCGTAAACAATATTGACATGTAAACAATTGTTGGTATAATGTTGAAAAAAAAAAAACTTAAATTATTATTATGTATTACGGTCTATGTTCATGAAATATGTCTCTTATGCTCACCAAGACTGCATTTATTTGATTAAAAAGTAAAAACAGTAATATTACAGTAAAAGAGTTATATTTTGAAATATTATTACAATTTAAAATGTTTTCTATTTTAAAATGTCATTTATGCTTGTGATGACAAAGCAGAATTTTCAGCATCATTACTCCAGTCTTTAGTGTCATATGATCCTTCAGAAATCAATTTAATATGCTGATTTGCTGCTCAAGAAACATTTATTATTGACGAACAGTAAGTAAAATAATATAGTAATGGTAAAAAAAGAGATAATTAATTTGAAATAGAAATTTTGTGTAACATTATATAAGCCTTTACTATATCTTTTGATCAATTTAATGCATAATTTAAAGTTATCCAAGTTGTTCTTTTTGACGTAGGAATACCGTTCCATTTAAATGATCTACTGGTTTTGTGTCCAACATCTACCAATGAGTATGTTTACATGGACAACAATATTCCGATATTAACATGATTAAGACAATACTCTGATTAAGAATCTACCATGTAAACAGAGATTTCTGATTACCTTAATCCGGCTAAAGTCATACTCGAAGTAAACACAAATCGAATTAAGACGTGGAGTATTCCTATTTTAGTCGCATTATTGAAGTGCAGTATAGACATACCTGTATACCTTAATCACACTATTATTACCATTGTGTAGGACTTTTCACTGCATTTTGCAACAGGATACACACACGGCAGTGGTCAACCATTTGAAGGCAAACAAAAGAGCATGGCTTCAAGCAAGAAGGCACATTTTTATCCGTCATATATTATATTTTTAAGCATCTGTTTGCATGTATAGCATGACAAATAATTAACTGCACTTGAAGCTTTCGTAAAATTAAAAATGAAACACCCTAAACTGTATATGTCACCGCCGAATATGAACTGTATGTTTATACGTGAAATTCTGGAGGGAACGTTGGATGGCATTGCGTGGGAACGTAACGACTTGTTATAGTGCATAGATCACTTAATGGCACATGTAAAACAGGAACATGAAAGGAATATTCTAAAAGCAACTCATGTAAACACCTTAATCTGAATATTGTCTTATTCAGAATAAGGTAAATAATTAGATTACTGATGTCCATGTAAACGTACTCATTGTCATTCTCATGAGTGGAATTTGCTGCATGTCAACAGTCCTGATCTGGTAACCCTGCACGTATCATGCAAAAGTCTTAATGTAAGTGCAATTCTAAATTATTTTCTGTGATAATCAAAATTATGCCACAAATGTGGTTGATACAGCTTGACTCATATGTAACACAGAACATTCTTTTGATTCAGTGTTACTATAGAGTTAATCACTCCTGTTTAGAGCTGGGTTCATCAGAGATACCACAGCAAACAGGTGTGTCTCATATGACAGCCCTCACATAACCCCTTGTGTACTGCATGACACAACACATGCACTGATATATTACTGCACCAGCCTCTACTAATACTGCTGTAGCACTATCAAAACCACATATGCTCTGAGGAATCTTTAAATCTGAAGCATGATTTGAATATCAGTACATTAATTCAGCTGAGAGTTGAAGCAACTGGGCATATTCAGCTCAGGGCACTATTCATGTATCTCTGCTATCAAGGCATTTGGCTATAGCACGTCACTATGCTTCATCTATGGACGTTTCATAGTCAAAACGTTCTGTGTTGGACTGGCAGATGTGCATGGTTTGGGCTGTATGCAAGTGATTCAGAAAATGGGTATCCATCATTAGATTATAAGACAATATGAATTTGCGTTTCATTTATGAAATGCACTGTTGTAATCAATTAGTTTACTGTAGACACGATTAGCCCTGGCAAGCCTCCTCTCTGTGTACGAAGGGAAGATTGAGGCTGGGGTCAGGCTGGCATCAATTAATGCTGGTGTCCCAGTAGCTAATTTTCAGCTGTTCATCATTCATTAACTTCATTTACATAGTCGTTCAAAAATCAGATTGAGTCAGTGCGCACAGTCACACCTCTCAGCGGGTGGGCATTAACAGCCCCAGCTGGGTGTTGATGGCCCTGTCGACACACCAAACACATCCAACTTGCCTTGATATTATCGTTCAGTCAGTGGGACAGACTCTCGTGGTCTTGGCAGTGACCAGTGGATAGAGGTCAGAGAAAGTCATGTAATTAGGTACTCCTCTCCCAGGCTTAATTATTGAGCATGATGCACATATTGACTATTTTTTCTGAAATTGTGCCCTCTTCTGTAGGAGGTTTGACACTAAAATCGAATTATAAAGGGTAGTTCACCCAATAATACATTTCATTATCATTTATGTACCCTTGTGTCATTCCAAATCTTCTGTGGAACACAACAGAAGATACTGTATATTTCGAAAATTGTATCAAGGGTATTTCAGACTTGAAATAGTTAACTATAGCATTGCGCATCCTCGCATTACATATCGCCCAGTACTATAAAGTTTTCCCTTGATTTTCAGACTATAAAGTTAAGACGAGCAGTGTTTACGTGAATGTCCAATGCATGTGAATATGAGGCACGCGACTGAGTGACTGTTGCTACGCATCTAGCTGTAACATTTAAACACTGCATTGTTTCACATTGTACAAGTTTGGCATCGCATTGTGGGGTCAATGCTGCAAAAGCAGGAGCTAACCCTGCTCCAGGGTTTCATAGGGTAAAAAGCTCCTCAATTACCAGTCTTAAAGGGGTCATATGATGCGATTTCAATTTTTTCTTTCTCTTTGGAGTGTTACAAGCTCTTGGTGCATAAAGAAGATCTGTAAAGTTGCAAAGACTAAAGTCTCAAATCCAAAGAGATATTCTTTATAAAAGTTAAGAGTTAACCACTCCTACCTAGCCTCGTTTATAATGGGTTTTCATTTTTTTTGTCTCGTCGCACCGGGACACGGCATCAACAGTATGGTGAGGGGTGTAACATTTCCGTCACATGCTTGAGGTATTCGGCCAATCACAACGCACTGGATAGCTGGCCAATCAGAGCACACTTCGCTTTTCAGACCGATGAGCTTTGTAAAAATCGACGCGTTTCAAAAAGGCGGGGCATAGAGGAGAAACAATAATGTACAGTATGTGGAAAATAATGTGTTTTTTTAACTTTAAATCGCATAAACACATTTCATTACACCAAATACACAAAATAATGTTCTTTTTAGCAGCATCATATGACCCCTTTAAACATTCCTTTAGCTGGGGTTAAAGTCAGCATGAAATCAAAATGGACAATTCTTATATTTTATGGAATATTGCATGAGATCACAGCAATAGCAAACAACAATGGTCCAATCAATTTCCAATGGAAAAAAAAATCAAATCACTCCCTAAATGTTTAATGTTCAAGAAGCCATTTCACACATATATACGTCAAAATAGTAAAGAAAAGACTACCGCAACTTTTGTTTCGTATGTTAAAGGTTTATAACAGGGGTTCGCAACTCTGACACTCGAGGACCACTCTTCTGCAGAGTTTAACTCCACTCAACTTTACTCAAACACCCCTAAACCCCTAAACACCCCTTGATTGTCTTAATCAAGGTCTTCAGGATTACTAGAAAGTTAAAGGCAGGTGAGTTTGATCAAAGTTGGAGCTAAACTCTGCAGGAAAATGTATCTCGAGAACCACTGGTTTAGAACGAGGGGTTAAGTGCAATGTGAAAGGTCTTGTTTGGACCCCATTGACCTTCACGGATTCTGAAAAACTGTTTCTGCCCTCAGCCTCTCTGAATTGAGAGTTAGGTAAAGATGCGGTCACATTTACAGTTGTATCAGCAAATATTTGCAGTTTCAGTCATTTCAATAGGAATACATTCGATTTTTGTATTGGGTTCGAGTTCGTCACACTAAAGGCCAAAGTATACTTTGGTTTTTACATGTGCGCGAGGGCAAATTTCGTCACCAGAAAAGTATGCGCGTACTGTATGTGCACCATCCAATTTTTGTTATAGCTCCTACTTTGTACATGCAGGTCGCGCATGCGCATTGACTTGGTTTTGCACTAATCAGTTGTTCCACAAGGTGGCAACACTGGCCTGGGCCATTGTTTCACAGCAGAAACGAAACTAAAGAGACAGAACAACAACAAATACCAGAGACTGCAACAACAACAGACGCCTGCATTGACAAGCGCTTGTGTGAGGGGGTTATGAGAGAGACACAACTTTAGATTAAAGAGTACAAGGACATTTTTATCTGTCATAACTTCTGGAGAAAAACAGAGCAGACACTGGACTAAGATGAATCTTTCTAGAGCGCATGTGTCGACCGCCTGCGTTCACGCACACTGTCAAATGGAGTATTCTTTGTAAGGCTGCGTGTTCGACTGTAGTTATACGCTAGCATACGCATAAAAATATACTTTGGGATTAATTCATCACGTTGGCGGTTGACCAACAGAAAGCTGCTTGGTTTGAACTTCTTGACTTGCTTGACTTCTGTGTGAGCAGTTCTTCATAAATCGCTACATATTGACAATGGACCTTTTTACCTGCCGAATTACGTTAATGTGTCCAACACCTTAGGTCTCCTTCATAACATGGCCCGTCCCTCCCTCTAGGATACTGGCTGGGTGGACTCATGAATTCGCTACAAGATTTCTCTGTCACCCCTTGATTTATGTCAGTAGATGCGAGGAGCTCATAAGTACAGTTACCGTATCACTGATGCTACGCTATCTGAAGGATGCTTGTTGGATGAAGGTACAGTACAGTAACTCCCCTATATCGCTTTCTATTAAACTTGGACCAAAAATACACTTCTCAAATAAAGTATATGTGGGTAGTTATCAGTAAAGGTTAATATGCGTGCACGAGAACATGACTTTGGGATCCTAACTATCTTATGACATTCAGCCAGATTCAACCAGCTGGCTTAGACCTGTTTTGGTGTGTTGTTGAGTTAGCTTCTTATTTTAGCCTTGCCACTGCTACACATTCCACAAGGGCAGATAACACTCACTCACAGGCCTCCAGAGTGTATGCTAGGACTCAGATCAGTTTGACTCCATTCCATGGCGATGTTAGTGAAATGTTTAAGTCAGGGATTCTGGTTTTACACTATTTGATGGCACCATTTACCGTGAGACCTGAAGGATGAATGCTTGTGTTAATTCAGTTCAGGTTTAATGATGCAATGATATAGGCTAGTTTGAAATGTGTTTACAAATCCTTTGACCCATTTGAAGAAATTAATGCCATCTAATCTAATTGTGTGCTTGCTGGTTTACATTATATTTTTATCCTTGTAAGCTATTTGAGTAACTGACATGCTACAAATGAGAATGTTCATATCAACACCTTCCTGCATGATATTCCACACAGCACATCATAATACCTTTACCATATTAACCAGATTGAGCAAGAAGACTATTGAGTAACATGCTTCCAACAGCTGGAACTTGAGAGACGGAGGCTTCCGTGGCTCTTATTCAGCAAATAATCCATGTCAGAGTCAGTCAGGAAACATACTGGCTCTGAAAAATCATCTGTCAGTCATAGAACTAATCCTAACCTTTATCCTAAGCCTGAACATAAATGTGAACCAAATTTTGGATTCAGCTGACAGTGTGATGAGGCAACCTGAGCTTATTCGATTTGCATCAGGAACACTACTTCATGTGACAACACAGTGAAGCCCCTCAGGACCCCACTGTGACTCTAATACAATACTCCAGTCAGGCTGACATAATATGACCCATCATATGATTCAGCGCATGTGTACGTGCATCCAGATATTCTGACTGAAAACTGACTGCTGTAATACAATGAGAGAAAGTATGTAAGGTACAAGGTAAGTTGTTCTGTAGTTGTTCTTTAAAGGTGGAGTGTGTCATTTCTACACTACTATAGCAGCACCATACAGTTTTGCAAAAATATTAGCTTTCAAACAGATTTCCCAAACAATCCCTCTGTCTACCATTGGTCAGCCAACAGACAGTCCTGCCCCAAACTTACGCCATTGTTTGAGCCAATATTGCTACTTTGGGCTGGTCAGGACACCCAAACAAGCAGGATAATATTTTGATAATGCCATAGTGTTTATATTTTTAGGGGAAACATACAGATTTTAAAGGTGAAGTGTGTCATTTCTGCACTAGCAGCACCATACAGTTTTACAAAAATACTGGCTTTCAAACAGATTTCCCAAACAATCCCTCGGTCTGCCATTGGTCAGTCAACAGACAGTCCCGCCCCAAACTTACGCCATTTGGACACCCAAACAAGCAGGATAATATTTTAATAGTGCCATAGTGTTTATACTTTTAAGGGAACTCACCTTACGTGCAGCTTGCTTAGTTGTCTCTGGGTAATGAGATGGGACAGTAGAAAGTATTTTAAAATCGAAAAAATGACATCACCTTCAAATCAGTCCAAAGTCAAGCTGAGTCCAAATGTCACAGATTCTTGTTTATATTCTTAATATGCTTTTCAAAAACATATGGGTTTTGAATTCCCAGTTCGTGCCTCCAGTTCAATTTGAGTTTAGTTGTTTCAAGTGAGTCTGGTGTCTTTTTCAAGGCTTACTCCTCATGTCCTAATGGAACCCACTGTCACATTTTTTTTTTGCGTCACTGTGACGAAGGCATCAGCTGAAGGCTTCGGGGTCAACCCTGAACCAAAGTAGGTCTGAAATGACTTTCCCTGCCAAGTGGTTAATAAAGACTTACATAATACGCAGTTCAACATAGACCATTCCAGCCTACTGTAATTTCCTTTACCTCTACACTGGAACGTCTAGGCCGTCTATTTTAATGATCTTGACATACAAAAACAGTAGCCAAGTCAACAGACCATGAATGATTGATCCAGTTCAAACAACAATTTATGTCATGGCACTTTATGCAACACATACATATACTGTACATATCTGATGTACTGAGACTTTCTGATGAACAACAGTCAATGCCTGTCTCATAATAGCACAAGGCAGACTGGAACATTCCACCACCAGACAGATATCAATACTGTTATGTCTAGCTGAAGGCTCTATACAGAGACATATCCTGATTAGTATCTTACCAGACAAACATGCCGATTCTGACTGCCGTCTCCCGGTGAGCAGCTCCTCGTCATGGTGCCTCTTGGTCCGACGCAAACTACCAAACCTCTTCATGGGAACCAGCAGGCCTCACGTCCGGCTTGAAGATCAACCATACCGTCCTGACTAAAGCAATGACACACGACACAGAGATCCCGTTCGGATAACAGAGAACTCAACACCAAGTGAAGCCAAAGCAAATTTCCAGGATTCCAGAAGAGGTTCTCGTTCTCAGTGAAGCCAGATGATGGATAGCTGTACCTTCAGAAGTGTCTCCTATAGATATTTATGACAGTCTCTTTGTTCTACACAGATGCCACGTGTCCCAGCAGTCAACTTGAATTCCTCCAGTACCCTTTGTAGAAATGAAATCCTGGCATTGGCTGTATTCCAGTGCTATTTATTGATCCCCTGATTCCCTGTCTCCATGAAACACACAATGCAGTCCGTCACTTTGCTTACACTGTGTCAGTTGACCAGACCCTGCTGATGAAAGCAGACTTGCTTATGGCCCCCAGTGCTGCAGATTGTCTCCGAAGTGATGCCTCTCTTCACTTATCTATCTGCACTCTCTCTCTCTTCTCGCCTTTTCTCTTCTCATCCCTTTCTCTCTCTCCCTCTCACCAGCGTGCAGCCCTGCCCTCTCTGCAGGAAACTGTCAGGTGCAGCTGTGTGTCTCTTTAAAATAGCATACATGGCTGTAAAAGGAGACCAGGCAACACAAGCCAGCAACACTTTTGTTTCAGTCCTCCACACAGTTTGCTCTTTTTGCTTGACCTCTGAATTTACATATAGACAGTAATTTTTTTTTACTCTGCTACTCTTATTTTACCCATTCGGTCTTTGTGTCACCCTTTCATCCGATATTCCTGGTCTTTCTGAAACTTTCAGTTATGCAGTGCCATTTTACATTCCCTGGATTGTAGTTCTTATATTTAAAATTAAATTATTAATTGGTGTTTGCTAAACCTATTCTTTTTATAATAATAATAATAATTATTATACATGCATCCATCATCCAAACTGCAAAGGTCGCAGAGATGCTGGAGCCTATTTTGACTCATATATTTTATAAGCTCTTCGTGAGTTCTCACCTGGTAAAAATACCACCATATGTACACCAGGGGTGTGCAGTCCATTTAAGCTGCGAATGCTCTGCATAGCCAAGCCATTTGAGAATAATACGTTTGGGAATAATACGTCTCTTAAATTAATAAATTAGATAGCATAGGCTACCCGGTTAAAGAAAAGTCACTGCTCGCCACTGATATACACACATACAAGGAGAGCTAAGCAAAACAACACTAAATGTATTATTTTCTTTTTGGGTCCCAACCAAAAGAACTAAGAGAACCAAACTATAGGTGTGAACACGCCCTTAGAATCTGGATTTTCAATCCTATAGTGTCACTTCTGCAGTTTGAAATCCCATCTCCTCCCGATTGTTCAGAACTGTCTTCTCTCCAAGACAATAATACAGAAACTTTACAGCAGTGCTGATGCCGAGAGCTCTGTGTCCCTGTGGTGTCTGACTCCTGGTGTTGCATCAATCCAATCCAAAGAGAATAAAGCCATCTATACATGTTCAGAGAACATGAAACATAACTGAAGATTCAGTGGACAAACAAAGCAGACCATATTTATTCAATGGATCAATGTCTGTCTTACTACAATACACAACACAACTGTGTTTATAATCTGACCCTTCAAACTAGGATATATGATATAAGACGATTGTGTGACTCGCAGTGCCTTCTGGTGGGAAGTAAAGGAGATCGCCGAAACACGTTTGAACTCTAATGTGAGTGTAGGCCAGAATGAATTTCTCCACTATATCATATATAAGTATAACATGTATGATTAAACAGAAGTGGAGCAGGTTAAACAGATGATATGAAGTGAGATTAGGTTAGGTTATCTCAGTGCATGCAGCAGCTCAGGTTTCATATTATTCAAATAAACTGCACAAAGACATGTATTTATAAAGCCTCAATATGCCACCACAATGATCAGCATAAGTCCATGAAAAGAGCTCTATGAAATGAGCACTTGGCAATTTAAAATGGCTCTAAAGATTTTGGCAATGAAGGAGGCCACTTCCTGTGAACTTTTGGCAAAACGAGGCAAAAAAAAAAACTGACTTCGGAAGAACCCCTTATTGGAGAACAATCTGGAAACGTGGCCAGAAATTTTTAGGTACATTCGATTTGGTTCAGTATGGCACACAGTAACAGGCACTCAGTCTTCCCACTGACTGTTGTCTCTAACATTGGATGGATTTCTGGAATATTCTTCTCACTGAGACAAACAAACCTCCTAATACTATTAGGACAGAATGACTCACTGCTCTTTTTTGATGGCGTAGACTCTTTAACCACTACATTTCTTAAGAAAATCCAAAGATTTTCATGTCTTGAATACTTTTCATTTAGAAAGTAAAGTTGTAATTTATAGATAAAAGAGTTTCTCTCAAGATCAACTGATCGTAGTGACTTTGTGAGCCATTGCCATGAAAATATTACATTTATATACTATCATATATGGCAAAAAGGGGTTTTCAAGCATCAAAACAATAAAAGTTTAATACAGCTTTAAATTAGTTAGAACAAGAATCCATAGATGGCATTAAAAGACTCTACTTAAGGATTACAGTGCAGCACACAAAACTAATTAATTGTCATTTTAAATCTTTACCAATCTTTGCCACTATCCTTCAAACCACTAGGTTTTACCCATTTGTCAGCAAGACATTTTTAATTATTTAAAATAAATTTAGTATGAACACTTATTATGCTATATATGCTGAATGATGATGGAACATTATTTCACCCATGTTTTGACATTTTATTTTTACAAAAGTTATTTGAAACAATCAAGTAGACACTTTACTTATATAATATGCTTTCTGGGTCTATAAAATCACTTCTGTAAATTTAATTTGATGTGGAAACCAAAATGGGACGTCTCATCTTTGACCCACACACAGAGTTATACAGCATAACATTTTGGTTACATATTTCTCCACAGCAGATTTTGGAACTGACACGAGGAAAACGGAGCACTTCTGTTAATCAGCCACATGGGCACAATCTCTGGAACGAAACAACTAACATTTGAAACCAGACTGAGAAGGTGCTGTGTTTTACGTCATGCTTTTGATTGGTTGACTCTACCATACCGAACCTGCAATTCTCTGTGCAAGTACAAAATAAGTGCATCAAAGTACAAGAACAAATTTGAAAGTGTCTGCTGAATGAAAAATGTAAATGAGTTACATAAAGCTGCAAGACATTATAAATGCCAAAAAGAAGTATGACTCTTAAAGGGAAAGTTAACCAAAAAAAATATAAAGAAAATTCTGTCATGATTTACTCACCCTCATGTTGTTACAAACCCAAATGACTTACTTTCTTCTGCTGAACACAAAAGATATCTTGAAGAACATTGGACCCCAATGTTTTCCATTGTATGGACAAAAAATACCTTTTTCAGAATATCTTATATGTTCCACAGAAGAAAGAAAGTGAAAAAACCAAATCCTCTCACTGACAACCTGACATCATTAAGAAATAAAATAACTAGGTGATAAGCTTATGAAGAATGGTAATAGATGCAATTATGTTAAAAGCAAAATTTCAATTTTTTTAGGATGCTGTATTTACTTTATTTTACAAAAAAAAAACAACACCACAATAAATCTGTGAATATCCAAAAATCTATATTGGTATGATATGCTATGGTACATTAATACTTGATTCCTCTTGATACTGACATGCAGTTTAATCAGAGCAGCAAGCCAAAAGAAACTGCTTTCCATAAGGATGATTTAGGAGTTAGGAGTATTTGTTTTAAGATATTGATTCTCTATATTAAAAACTTGATTCTCCTAGCATTACTGTTGCATAAAGTCAGCAAATGAGCTGTGAGTCTGAGACTGACCTGTAAATCCTGTAACAAGCCCTCACTCAAGTCATTTCCAGGCCACCACTAGACTCTGACTAGAGAAACAGTGATGTGGGCTCATGTCTGTGCCCCATTATCTATCAAACTGCTTAATGTGCACATTAGATCTGCACAATTTGGCCTAATAGCATGTGCTCTAATGGCTTTAGTCATTAGAAAAAATAAAAGGCTAGAAAACCCAAATCATGATCTTACCACTTCCTGTTCTGATGTTTTGAAAGTGAGTCAACAGGAGCTCAAACTCTGCGTTAAAAGTTCCCTTTCGTCACTGATCAGCTTCCCCATAACCATTATAACAAAAGTGAAGATGCAAAACATCTGCAATCAGTATACAGAGAAAACTGACTCAGGAAGTTGCTGAATGAATTCTTACCATGCTGGTAATTGTTTTTGGTATTAACTGCTGTCTTAAAGGGGTCATATGATGCGATTCTTTCTCTTTGGAGTGTTACAAGCTCTTGGTGCATAAAGAAGATCTGTAAAGTTGCAAAGACTAAAGTCTTAGATATTAGATAAAGAGATATTCTTTATAAAAGTTAAGAGTCAACCACGCCTACCTAAAACGGCTCGTTCTAACACGCCCCCACACCTCGTTTGTAATGGGTTTGAATGTTTTTGTCTCTTCGCACCGGGACACGGCATCACAGTATGGTAGGAGGCGTAACATTTCCGTCACACGCTTGAGGTATTCGGCCAATCACAATGCACTGGATAGCTGGCCGTATTTTGATGGAAACTTCATTGTTGGGAGTTTCATTTAAAGGGGTACTATTATGCTCTTTTACAAAGTCTTGATTTTGTTTTGGGGGTGTACTAGAACATGCTCTCATTCTTGGTGGTTCGAAAAACGCAATATTTTTCACATAATTTACATTATTAAAATACCTTTCTCCCAGCTTAGACAGTGTTTCAGTACTGCCCCGCCCCTTGCCAAAGCAGCAAGTTCTGTCTGCTCTGGTATAGTTAAGGATGGCGTCAATATTGCCATATCAATTTGAGCCGGATTCAGACCCAGAGAATATTGAACAAGAGGATCGCGCAGAACCTTTGCACGCATGGATATTGCAAGACATATTAGAGTGGTAACATTATTGTTTTTTTTGGCTAAATCATGTTTTAGATACGATGCCAAATAAATTGCAACTACTGTTTCCTGACGTCATCTGCTTTAGAAAGGCCAAATATAGACGTTTGGGCACGGGGTGAAAAAACAGCGTTTCTTCGACATGGCGAAAACTTGACGCTACAGCAGCTCTTCTTCTTCTTCGTTTTCTCTGATGCACTAACTCTGCAGCAGTACTTCTTCGTCGTCGTCGTCTTGTCTGATGCATTCAACCAAGCGTTATAACCACGACCCTCCCCACCCCCCAACCATTCGAATTTCCGTAGGCGGGAATTATTTTAATGATATTCTAATGGGCCGCTTTGTGACATCACAAAACCCCGGAAAACAACGCTGTAGTCCAAATGAGCCGTTCGTTGTAGTTCCCTTTGGAGTGGACTTTGAGATTTGTAACTTTGTAGAACTTTTTTATGTCCAAACATACACACTACACACTTACTAAAATTCAAAAAGTCAAAAAGCATAATAGGACCCCTTTAATCTACAGCATGCTTTGATGAGACCAAATTACTTCATATAGTACTTCAAGTCCTCATAAACAGGCCATAATGTGATATGTTTCATGAGGGTAGAAAGAACATACAGCATCTTGCTATGTTAAAATACATAACACAAAATACAAAAACAGCTAAGACACATAACATGCTAGTGTATATCACTGTCCAGTCATTTTAATTAATATTTCTATATGTATAAATGTAATATTTTATTATGTATAATATAATATAATATAATATAATATAATATAATATAATATAATATAATATAATATAATATAATATAATATAATATAATATAATATAATATAATATAATATAATATAATATAATATAATATAATATAATATAATATAATATAATATAATATGGCTCAGGAACAGCTAATTTCATTAGCGAAATAACAAAATAACCTAAAAACAGGGCCAGGACATTATACTTCAATAACCATTTCATTAATCACCAAGCATGAAATATGCAGTATTACTGAAAATAACAGACTTGTGTCTCACCTTTTCTAGATTTGGAGAAGAGCTTGATGCTGGCAGGGGCTGAGCTGGACGAGGAGCGGAAGATACCACTGAAGCTGAGACGGCGGGGAGATTTGGGAGGTGAGGCCTGGTGAGATGATAGTGAACATGGGAAGATGGTTTTAGGAGTGCCTGGACTGGTCCTGGGACAAATGGGAGCTGAAGCTGGGGTACAGGGTTGGCTGGTAGAAGGCTTCAAACATGGGCTTGCCGAGTCACTTCTGTCACCCTGAGGGGAAAAAAGTAAAGATATTTATACAATGAACTCTTGGAGCTGTTGAAATTACAGTATAAGAGAAATGTTCCATGTAGATCCTGTCTATTTCCATTTCTGCTAATGTAAGATAATTTTCTCTTGTCAAATTCTAACTGTCAATAAAAAGATAAGAGGAACTGCTTTTACATAATAAAGTAAAATGAACCAGTTTCTGAGCCATTTGTAATTTAACATAAGCAACTGACCATTTGCCTTAAATCACTGACCAATCCTGCCTTAGCAACTGTTGCTGTCTGCCAAATTAAGTTTTTGCTATTTTCTGATGTACGTCTTTGCTATATTATGTGTTTTTGGATATTTTACACAGAATTTTGTTATTCCAAAATATGGCAGATAAAAGATTTTTTGCAACGTCGCACTTTATTGTAGCCAATGTAAGAATAATAGAGTGCATTAATGCCTGCCCACAGTATTTTTTTTCATTAATTTTTCCCATAGGGATATTAAAAAGTCTTTGTTAAAGCATTATAAGCCATAAACCAAACCAACCAGCTATGAGGTGAATTACAACATTACAAACATTTACTTGAAGCAAAAAAGTATTTGATATCAGACAAAAAAGAGAAAGAACTACAATCCCATGAACCATTGCAAATGACACAATTGAATTAAAAATGATGGAGAAATATAAAACTATCCATTTAAAGTTGTTGATTTTATGTATAGAAATAAAATATTTTAAGTTTACTGAAATATATGCATACATATTCAAGGGATTCACTAGGGATTCCGCTCTTAAACACGATCATTAAAAACATTAGTAGAAAAAAATGCAAACTGATGACTTCAACAAAAGCATATACCACTGATTAACAACCTTAGAGCTCACAACACGTCTGTCTTTAAAGGTTTATAAGTTATCGTTAAAATCAATTTCATTTTGCGCTCTATGGGACGTTATAAAAAACTGGTTTGACTGAGCAACAGTAACCAAGTGGGCGGAGCTTAACAGCGCGCAAAATATACAGGAAATTACATTAGCACAGTCAACTGATTCTATAACACTCAGCATGATATCTCAAGCTCAATAATGGCCACAGAATCTCTGTCAGCCGGATCTGTTTGAAGTTTAAGACTTTTGAATCAGGCAGAATCAGCCTTGCAATGTCAGGAAAAAAGAAGCAAGAATGAAGTACTTCAAAGTATCGATGTGATAACAGCGTAGAACAGGATGAGAATGTTACTACATCAGCATACTACTTGAAAAAAGCAAGACAAAGCCAAAGCATTGCACAGCACATGCTGATGGAGAAATATTTTCAACAAGCATTAAGAAGAGATGAACTTAACAACTGTGAAATTACCTCAAGGCTTCAAGTCAAATCAAGGCTTATAAACAGTGAGTGACCTGTAATGATTTGTAGTGAAATGACTCATTATTAACTATACATTAAATTATTAACTATACTTTGGTAACTTTATTTCACAAATCTTTCTTGTATACAGTTCAATTAGACTATTTGACAGTCAATACCTTTACCAGGTTGCAAATTTGTATAAATACTGAAATGTAAATGAACAAATTGTGAAAATATGGAAAAGAAAAAACTCATAAAAACTAGTAAATATTGATGTCAGCATTTCTCTCAGGACCACTATCGTCAAAGATGATTGACAATTAGCATACAGTGTGGATTGGCGGTATGGTTCTGTTCTGGGCAAGAACTCTCTGCGCATCACGCTACGCTTGATATTAACTATTGAAAAGTTTAACTGCTTAGTGTGGCTGAACTTAGTACACAAAGCCACACCTGAAAGCAAGTTATGTTTTCTCATACTTCATTCCACAATGGACAATCAGTTTTGAGTGAAGCCGGCAGTGAGCCTAGTGCCCTAAAAGTTAGTATTTCAAAGCGTTGACCTTCAACTCTTTGGCAAACACTTACATTGTTTATTTGTTAATGTGCCCATATACTAGGTTGCTGTTGCATCACAGGCTGTTTTCATTGTCCCAGCTCTGTTTGGTTTTGATTACAAGAGGAAGGGTAGGCGTCACCTTCCAGCTTAGCTCTGAGTGGGTGAGATATATATATATTAGTGTTGTCAAAAGACCCGGTATTTCGGTACCAAGTCGGTACTAAAAAAATGAAAACGTTACGGTACCAGGTTTTCTTAAGTACCGGTTCTTGATGCGCCATCAGAAAACTATCCTCTTCCAGTGTTGCCAAGTCCGTGGTTTTCCCGCGGAATTGGGCTGCTTTAACACTGTTGCCGCGGGTTGTTTTTCATGTCTGCGGGTTGAAAAACGACCCCATTAACGTGATATTTAGCCCCTGGAATGCGAATTTTACCAGGTGAACCCCGCCAAAACGCGCGTATTTTATCCCCGGAACGCGATTTTTAACGGGGACCCCTCGAAACGCGATTGGGCGGGTTTTGTTGTGAAAACCTGGCAACCTCTTCATAAAAGCAGTGGCGACCTCAAGAGGAGGAAACGCATCAAACTAACAAAACACCCCGATCAAGTTCAAGCAGGTAAGTTTCAATTACAATTAGCATGTTTTTGTGTTTTGCTTTGGTACCGAAATTGGTACCGAGAACCGTGGATTTTCACTGGTATTGGTACTGAATACTGAAATTTTGGTACCGTGACAACACTCTAATATATATATATATATATATATATATATTATATTACATGTTGTAAAATAATAAAACATGAAAACATCCAAGAGCATGAATCCTTTTTATAGGCACTGTATATTTGGCACAGTTAATTCAAGTTTAATATTAGACACGTATCAACAAGGCAAAAAAAATATAAAAGCCATTAGAGTTGGCTGTAATATGGAAATAAATAATGCAGAACTACTTATGCATGGGTCGACCATTTCACTCTGACCTTCATTTAACAAATACTGCCATTTATACAATTCAATTAGAAATCGTGGCACATGCTAAAGTTTCTTTCCATTTAATTACTGGCATCTTTTTTTCCATTTCTGTGCAAAATCATCATCCGTAGCCATAAAGAAAGCATTTAAATCGTTGAATCTGAAACAACAGAACAGCATGTGTAAAGAAAGTTTGCCTCGCCTTTTATTCATGAGCAACTCCCAACTCTTTTCTTTAATAACAAACCTTGTCTTCATTGCTCAAGTGCATGTTTAGTCAAGTCAGCTCTATTTCTGTGTAATATAACCCATGGTGTAACAATCCACACATCATTCCTTCAAACCGCACATGCAATGGATCTGCTCCAAAACCCAGTGTCCTAGTCTTGCTCTACTGTCTACATACAATAGAGGCTTTATAAGGAAGCATGCTAACTGAACTGGAACTGAAGTGACTGATTTGGAACACTGCATACAGAAATGTAATAAATGACATACAGTATATTACACTTTATATAGCCATATATCTTACCTATAAGGCAATATATATTTTTCACAGTTAATTAAATTACATACAATTACATGCACAGTTAATTGAAATACATACATTCTCATATGTTAATAATATCTATATGATTAATTTTTATGGTATTATATGTAGCAATCATACATGTCAACAATATAACTTTTAGTTATACATGCAACTTTATTTAAAACAACATACATGTATATGTATATATTTACTTATATAATATCAACGTGTATTGACGGGATTTAGAAAGGATATACATATACATGACATATATGTCCAAAATGTATTACACATACATGAAATTGTTCTAATAGGTTTCATATATGTTTTTACTTCATATGGAAGTATATGGAAATGTAGTATGGACAAAAACTCAACTCAGTCTAAATCAGTCTAATTTTGCACAAATTCTGAAAAAGATTATGATTTTGTGTATTTTACCTTGCGCATTTCATCTTTATTTGCTCCGTCAGTCTCCCTGTCCATAAGAGAGGATGTGAATGTGCTCAAATCCTGTTAAAAGACAAAACAACAGAGTTAATGATAAAAGCCAAACTATATGAATCTAAACAGTCTTTTAAAGAAACGACTTCAGCCAAATTCTCATAGCAGTCCACTGTAAATTAGGGATGAATTAAATGTATTGTTGCAATGTAGGTTATCAGCAGATTTGACTATTTTTTTCGATTGCTATTGTGTGATGTTGGATATTTAATTGTGCATGCTCATTTTTTCTATTTTAACATTTAAAGGCTCATTTAAAGTTAACATTTAAAAACACTAATAATTAAATAACACTGTTAAATGTAATCATTAGCAAATCTTAAAATTAATATCAGTTTTTCATAGTGTATATGTTTTGATGCGTAAATTCACATATAGCATTTATAACTGTTGATTTAGTTTTTAGTGTTTTATTTTTAACCATATTTTGATAAATTGGTGTAGAATTTTAGGCCACATTCTTTTCTGTATTGAATACAGAAAATAGTAAATGGATGAAGAAAGAATCAACAAGGCTGAATCAAGGTGATTTAGCAATTGTTAACCTTATTCTTTAAGCAGGTGCTGTTAAATAATGTACAATATTAGGCGTAAACAGCCATTTAGGATGTCATTTATGACTGTGTGGGTTAGATTTTACTCTGCCAGACATTCCTGATCCACATAAAGAAAGACAAAATGTCTCTAATCTCTTATTCAATGGAGGCAGACTGGGAACAGGATCAAACACTGGTTGGTTTTGTCGGCGGATGCTTTCTGTTGGGCCTGAAAAAACATCACTGTGGGGGGTGATGTCAAAGTTTAGCCATATTTTAGGCAACTGTTCAACAGTCATTTAACGGAGTTAAAACAGTAGATTAGAGTAGCTCAAAAACATTTGTTTTTAGACATTTTACTTTCACAAAAAGAATGACCCAATGCAATGAAGAGAAAAAAAAAAAAAAAAAAAAAAAAAATGGCCCCAAACA
>NW_015555703.1:859794-867103 GCF_001515605.1 Sinocyclocheilus anshuiensis
AAAAAAAAAAAAAAAAAAAGAAAAAAAAAGATGTGCCATGACACCTGAATATATGCTTAGTTTGGTTTTATAACCCTGCATTCAGTTTCATTTTAGGAAAAGTTAGGTAACTTGGACAACTTGGACAAAGTATTTGGGCTCTAAGAACCTTGACTGAGCAGTGAAATAGTTTTCAAACTACACCCTTTGTTTACCTCAGGTCCTTCAACTAGCTTGCCAAGTGATGCGAGATGGCAAAGCTACTTGAAGTGAAAGCGCACAATGATGCATTTACCTGCTCAAGGTTTTCAATTCATTATGAGTTTACAATACATGCTACTCCTGTCCAACTAGTTTAACGCAGCTGATGTACAGGACTAACAAGGGCCAGACCAAAACTTTTAAAGGGATAGTTCACTCAAAATGAAAATTTACTGTTAATTTACTCATCCTCAGGCCATTCAAGATGTAGGTTTCTTCAGTAGAACAATAAAGAAGATTTTTAGCTGAAACCTTGGCAATTCATAAAATGCAAGTCAATGGCTACTGTCACTTTGAGGGTCAATAAAAGCACATACAGGCAACACAAAATGAATACTCATGGCTCCTGACCATATATTGAGGTCTTATGAAGCGAAACAATTGGTCTGTGCAAGAAACTGAACATTATTTACCACATTCTTACCTGTAATCCAGAGCCTCAGGCAAATGGGGAAGTCCAATTCCTTTCTGTGAACTGGTTCTTTTGGACAGTTTGTTTCAATGAAATGGTTCAAATAATAATTTCACCAGTTTGTTTAATTAATTATGCAATGGCGTAACGTATACGCAATTATATTATTACAGCACCCAATAATAATGTGAAATGTGGATGTTTTACTTGTCTTAAGTGAATATAAAGTGAATAAACCATTCTTAACTCACTTTTTTTTTACATAAACCATTAAAACCTTCATTTCACCCCTTCATTCAAGTGCTCGGTTCACATAAGCGCACACGACCCACTCATCGGCCTCCGGTCCGAGTCAAACAGTTTCCTAATTCAGTGACTGTTGAAAGAACTGGAGCGCTAAATGAGTTGACAATAAACAGGATTATAGGATCAGAAACGCCGGTATTTCGGCTCATTTCGAGTCGGAGTGACTATCAGGAATGTCCAAAAGTGAGTTTTGATTGAGTAGGTAAATGTTTCTGATGGTTCAGTCCGATTTGATGACCTGGTTCAACTAGTTCACAAAAAAGAACCAGTTCAAAAGAATGATTTCGGTATTTTGCCAGTTAATCAACACGGGCAAAATGCGATCAAGGATTTATTTATAATCGAGTACTCGTGACAGCCCTAATCTCAATATATTATCAGGAGCCACAGGTATTCATTTGGTCTTGCCTGTATATGCTTTTTTTGACTCTCAAAGTGACGGTAGCCATTCACTTGCATTTTATGAATCAACAAGGACCATGGTTTCAGCTAAAAAAAATTATTTATTGTTATACTGAAGAAAAAAAGTCACCTACATCTTGGATGGCCTGAGATTGAATAAATTAACAGCAAATTTTCATATTAAGGTGAAGTATCCCTTTATTGCATATTGACTATTGTAATGTTATTGCATTGCTACTGCTAGCTACTCCTCTCCTCAACAAAGAGTTTTAACAAGTACCACAAATAAACATAGGAGAGGCAGAAATTTCATCTTCAAAGATGATGACCAGAACCAGGCTACCTTACGCTATACACCACTGTAGTCATCATAGACAAAATAACCCACTGACAATACCAAAATATTACATTCCAGAATATGTTTGAAGAGTCCTACTCACAGAAGTTCATTAATGAGCACAGTTATATATATTTATTGTGGTGCCAGTGATGTTATGGTTTTGTATTGAAGCCAAGATTTTAGATTTCTTCACTTACAATCCCCTCGCAAACTGTAGCATTTGAACAGAGAGTGCTATATGAGCGGAACCAGGACACACCTTTCATACGGACAGAGATGTTATGAATATGGAGGCAGATGAATAACTGGAAATATTTCGTATTAAAGCAGTGGCCATTAAATGATGAATTAAATGTAGAAAAAATATTCTTGTTTGTCAGGAGATAGAGCCTAAAATATGAAAAAATATGACGAAATAGAGACAATTACTGTTCAGTGTGATTTGTTTTGTTCCTCTTGTATTTTAAATAGGCAGGAAGCCACAAGATTCAAGAGACTGTAACCCAGTAAGAGAGCTACAGTATAGTTTGCTTTGCCCATAGCAACTTTCCTTGATATACAAACATGAAATGATCTATGGGTTATAGGATCTATAATCTATAGGGAGATATTTAAGAAAAAAAAATCAGTTATCAGTATAAGAAAGTGAGTTAATACTATTTTTCTGTAAACTAAAACAAAAAAGTAAAAGAAGTAAACTAAAGTAGAGCAGGCAGCTCAAAGTGATTTTTCAGTGTTTGCAGCTTTTTGCAGAATGTTCGGATGCACAGGTCAAGTGTTATGTTTACAAATGGTTATGTTTATGACTCACATTAAGTTTATGGCTACAGGCAGAGAGCAATGACTAAGCTTCAGGATGAGGCAGAGGGTGGGGAAGAGAGAGGATCTCTCAAACAAAACCCCTTTCACTCTCAGAAAATTGTTGGGAGGAGGTCAAATAAATAAAAAATCAGGGATCTGAGTAAGTCTGGACAACTGTGAACTGATTATTGTGCAATTAATTACAATAGGATGTACCAGTACTTTACTGATCCATAAACATGATGTTTATTAGCTATGACAGGAAAAACACATTTACAGAGTAGGACATTTTAAAGCAGGAGTGTCTCCTGGAGGTCCAGCGTCCTGCAAATTTTAACTCCAATATACTTGCCTGGAAGACTAAGGCTAAAAAGAGTATGTTCTATAGAATCAATGTGTGTAGTATGAAGGTAATCTGGACGTAATACATTCGCCATGTTGTCACTGTCACGTGACCTACCAGCATCAGTTGCGTCTCGTCACTGCCATTCATAAATCCTCTCCCGTGGCCTCATGGGATAGTAAAGTGTCCATTCTATCTAATCACGCCGAAAGTCATCCGGGTACTTTTTGCCTACTCTTTTATGACTCCTGTTAATTCGGACATACTTCTTTTGTCACATACTGTTTTTCACCTACTATATAGTAGGGAAGTATGCAATTTTGGATGCAGCCTAAGGACTATGGAAGTAATCCTGAAGACCTTGATTAGCTGATTTAGGCGTGTTTAATTAGGGTTGGAGCTAAACTCCGTAGGACAGTGGCTCCGGGAACAGGTTTGGACACCCCGGTTTTAAAGAAACAATTCACAGATCACTTCACTATTTACTCACACTCATGCTGTACCAACCGTTTATGCTGTTATTTATTCTGTGAAACGCATAAGGATACTGTAAGTTTTCAAGTCAGCATGAAATGGAAATTTTCCCCATGTATTTCCCTATGTTTTATTTATTTATTTTTTTTTTGAGCTCATAGTTTTTAATCACATCGTCATAACTGGACTTTCTTGTAAAAATGACAGTCTTGTGAATTTCCAATCATTTAAAAAAACCCGCACCTGCAAGCTCACGTTCATCTGCCTCCACTTTTGAAAGCAGAGCCCATGAAAAGCGTAATTATGAAAAACCCAATCCATTAAACTCGGATGTGCAGTGCATGCTAAAAGAAAATACCTGGCTAAATAAAGAATGCAGGGTGGCTTACTTATTATCAGTGTTGGGGAAAGTTACTTTTAAAAGTAATGCATTACAATATCGCGTTACTCCATAAAAAAGTAACTAATTACGTTACTTAGTTACTTTTTATGGAAAGTAATGCGTTACGTTACTTTTGCGTAACTTTTTAAATCTGGACAGGGCTTGCTTGTTTGTTTTTAAAATAAAAAAGTTATATTTTTGGCAAATATAAAAGCCTTTCACACCAAAAGTGAAATCAATAAACCTCAGGCTGAAGGGAAAGTAAATTTACGTCCGTACAGTAGAATGCAGAAGAAGAAATTTCAACACACTTCAGCAATAAAAAAAACACACAAATGTTTGTCTAGAGTAATTGGTGCTTATTAGTACGGTTGAACTGGATCATCGAAGGTCAGAAGCAAAGACATTGGTTAATAGAATGGGATTAAATACATAAAGGATATTTGTGTTGTTTAACATTTAATTATTGCAGGTTTGCGTCATATTCTGAGTTGCATTATTTCTATTCATTTTGAGGAATACTGAATCTGTTTTTTTTTGTGTGTGAGTGAGTGAGTGAGTGAGTGAGTGAGTGAGATGAATTAATGCATATTCATATTTATTTTAGAACTACAGTAACATCTGATTTCTCTCAACATGGGGACCGGAGAGCTGTCAATCAATAAACTGGAAAAAAGTAACTTTGATATTCTCTTGTAAATTAAAAAGTAATGCTATACTTTACTAGTTACTTGAAAAAAGTAATCTGATTACGTAACTCACGTTACTTGTAATGCGTTACCCCCAACACTGCTTATTATCTCCAAGAAAGACAGAATATCAGTGTCATGGCTTTAACTTATCTTTGTTTTGAGCAGATGCCCTTGAATGGCATTCCATAAAGCAATAACATACAGACCTGGCCTTGGTGTTAATTATACAGGCAGAGAGAGTTTGCATCTCAGCATGTAACGCTATGATGAGTCACGGCTGAGCAGAACGCGCTCTCTTACAGCTGTTTCCCTCACTTCCTCTTGCAGCTTTCTAAACAGCCAGGCTCAAGCAATAGCATGGCGCGCCAAACCATTTATAATTCAAGCCTACAAGCGTACTTTTCGGGCAATTCTCTCGAAAACGTTAAACATACATTAGCGCGCACGGTCTGTTTTGTTGTCGTACGCAAGCAAACGTACCGTAGGCCTGTTCAACCACAGCTTACACACGCGTTCGCGTTGTGCGGGGGAGGGTTTACAACTCATATTTTGACAGCTCTCAAGCAGAACTGATTTCATATTAAAAATTATACTTTTGTACTTCGCACGACTGTAGTAAGAAAAATTGCGCAGGAGTAATCAAGAAACTCAAAACACATCGTCTGAAATTTGAGCTTAAGTTGCAATAAGTCCTTAAGCAACAATGTAACATAAAGATGTTCTAAAAATGTAACATCTAACTTTCCACAAATGTAGCTAACTGGAGATATTGAGAAGACATGCTGTACTTTAAAGACGCGTTCCACACGCCCACGCAACACTCAGGCGGAATTGTCAACACTTAACGAAGCAGCAAAGTTACAAAATATAAAGAGCGAAGATCAACTCACTGGCATGTTTAGGCGCAGGGGTCGCTTTTTCTTCGAGGATTTCTTTGTACAGTCCGTTTTCTTGGAGTCCATCACTGTACTTCCCATTTTCCTGCAGTCAGAATTCTTCTCTTAAAATTTAGGAGGAAGACGTTCTCCTCTCGCGAAATAATTCACGCCAGTTTAACGATTTTAACGTTCGTCCTCCGTGACTGAATTTTGCAGAAGCTCGTCTGACTCAAAACGAGCACAACCCGAGACTCCAGTTCTTTCTCGCTGTCACTGCGCCGTGGACATCCGCATTCAACTCCACTTCTGGCATGGGTTCGAGTCCCGCTCTGAGCAGGAGACTGCGCACGCCCTGCTCCTGCACAGGGAGAAAGACATGTTCATTTGATCTTATCTGTGTGGATTTTTACATTAGCCTACATTTTTTATTATATTAATTATATTGCTATGCTTGTAAAAGAAAAACAAAAAAAACGCAACTGTTCTTAAAGCTATAGTTCACCTGAAAATACTAAATAATTTACTCACCCTCATGTCATTCCAAACCTGTATGACTTCTGTTCTTTTGTGGAGCATAAAATACATTTTGAGAAATGTCTCAGTGTTTTTTTTTTTTCCCGAACAATTTAATTTCAGAAATCAATTTTTTTTCTCCATACAAGAACATAGAAGTCAATGGTAACCAAAACCGTTTAGCTCTTAAAGGTATAGTTCATCTAAAAATGAAAATTTGCTGCTAATTTACTCACCCTCAGGCCATCAATGATGTTCGTGATTTTCTTCTTCAGTAGAAGATTTTTAGCTGAAACAGTGGTCCTTGGTTATTCATGAAATGCAAGTCATTGGCTACCTGCACTTTGAGAATAAAATAAAAAAACTAAATTAATACCTGTGACTCCTGACAATATATTGATGTCTGTGCAAGAACCTGAACATTATTTACAGCATTATTACCTGTAATCTCTTCAAGTCATCATGATCTTTGTGTAATGGCTGTGTAGACTACTGTACACTCTAAAAAATGCTGGGTTGTTTCAACCCAACTTTGGGTCAAATATGGACTAACCCAACCATTGGGTTACATTTTTACATTACATTTTTAACCCAAAAGTTGGGTTAGTCCATATTTGACCCAAAGTTGGGTTGAAACAACCCAGCATTTTTTAGAGTGTAGATGTTCGCAAACATTGGATTCAGATTTGCTTTGATACCTTTCTACCTTAGTGTACTCATTTCACATCTACTGATGTAACTGAAATTGCAGTTGTGGCTGTTTAGAACTAGGTTTCAGTACAAATGAAACCTCATGCAAGACCCACATCCAAAAACCGGTCTCACTCATCATGTAAAAGCAAAGATATTAACAGAAACTTCACTCAGCTTATTAATAAATGTATCTGATTTATATTGTGTAAGTAAGTTGTTCGCGAAGTTGACATGTACAGTGGTGTGAAAGTGTTGGCCCCCTTCCTGATTTCTTATTTTTTCGCATGTTTGTCACACTTTAATATTTCAGATCATCAAACTAATTTAAATATTAGTAAAAGATAACACAACATGCAGTTTTTAAATGAAGGTTTTTATTATTAAGGGAAAACAAAATCCAAAACTACATGGCCCTGTGTGAAAAAGTGTTTGCCCCCTAAACCTAATAACTGGTTGGGCCACCCTTAGCAGCAACAACTGCAATCAAGCGTTTGCGATAACTTGCAATGAGTCTGTTACAGCGCTGTGGAGGAATTTAGGTCCACTCATCTATGCAGAATTGTTGTAATTCAGCCACATTGGAGGGTTTTCGAGCATGAACCGCCTTTTTAAGGTCATGCCACAGCATCTCAATAGGATTCAGGTCAGGACTTTGACTAGGCCACTCCAAAGTCTTCATTTTGTTTTTCTTCAGCCATTCAGAGGTGGACTTGCTGGTGTATTTTTTTTGTTTAGTTTTTTTGTTTTGTTTTTGTTTTGACGTGACATGTGGCCAAGTATGGTGACCCATACTTGGAATTAGTGCTCTGCATTTAACCCATCCAAAGTGCACA
>NW_015555703.1:867583-868042 GCF_001515605.1 Sinocyclocheilus anshuiensis
TACACAAAGTTGGGTTGAAACAACCCAGCATTTTTTAGAGTGTAGATGTTCGCAAACATTGGATTCAGATTTGCTTTGATACCTTTCTACCTTAGTGTACTCATTTCACATCTACTGATGTAACTGAAATTGCAGTTGTGGCTGTTTAGAACTAGGTTTCAGTACAAATGAAACCTCATGCAAGACCCACATCCAAAAACCGGTCTCACTCATCATGTAAAAGCAAAGATATTAACAGAAACTTCACTCAGCTTATTAATAAATGTATCTGATTTATATTGTGTAAGTAAGTTGTTCGCGAAGTTGACATGTACAGTGGTGTGAAAGTGTTGGCCCCCTTCCTGATTTCTTATTTTTTCGCATGTTTGTCACACTTTAATATTTCAGATCATCAAACAAATTTAAATATTAGTCAAAGATAACACAAGTAAACACAACATGCAGTTTTTAAATGAAGGT
>NW_015555703.1:868177-900915 GCF_001515605.1 Sinocyclocheilus anshuiensis
TTTGTTTGATGATCTGAAACATTAAATTGTGACAAACTAATTAAAAATAAGAAATCAGAAGACTTTTTCACACCACTGTAGATGCCAAATCTGGTCTTCAAATATATATTAAAAAAGTATCTGTAGTTCAATACAAAGATGTTTTATTCTAGCAAAACTAGTCATTAGTGGAGTTGCATACTACAGTCTCTAGGGGATGCTAGGCTACTGTACTGCACCCTCAATCACCTTTATTCCAGTTTCGTATGTTTGCAAACTACTTACCCACATACCACTTCCTTGCTTTCTTAGCGAAAATGTAAGTGATATTGGTATATGTAAAAGCTATTTGAAAAAGCTGTTTGATACTTATTCTTTCAGAAACCCTCCAAAATGTCCTATTTTGGCACACTTTCAAATAAAATAAAGTAAGTGGCATTTGCAAACAAATTATACTATATGTATCAGTATATCTACTATTTTACCATCTACAATCTAACAGCTGGATATCTGCTCAGCACTTTCTCAGATTTAGTAATGTTAGATGTGGCGATTCGGGAGGCCCTTGAATGTATCTGACTTCATCCTGCTGTTCGAGAACCCGCTTTTGCATTTGTGTAGCAGTGTGTGTGGAGACATTATCATCCTGGAATACGGGATCATCATAATGGAGCAGTGTTTGAATAATTGGGAGCAGCTGGTCCTGTAAAATAGCCTCATATTGCTTGGCTGTAATTCGACCCTGTAGAGCAATCATCGGACTGCTGTGTCATGATGGATTCTCTGCCATGCTTAATACCTGGAAGCAGATACAGTATTGTTAGTTATAAGTTACATTAAAAAAAAAATCTATGTAAAGTGTAATCTTATGTCAATAAGTGACAGAGAAAATAATGTACACAAATAGTTTGACAATTATTACATTTCTGCATTGTTTTCATGTGACTGATGATATACTAGATTTATCAGACAATTAGATCATCAATATGGATCCAAATATAGTGCAGACTGAATTTAGTGCACTCAGTCAGTGTCTCTTATGTTTCATATCCTGCAGTGATGATTTCTTCTAGTTCATTATTATGCAATAATTGCCCTTCAGAGCATTGTGGCTGTGTTGATGTGTAGTTTATTTGATTTTCTGTTGCTCAGTCGTGTAAAATTGACTATCTGTCCACAGGTTCAAGTTTCCAGTCTTTCTTTCTCTCTCAGTCCCAGAAACACAAGCTGCATTCTGATTCACAGGGTCCTTAGTGTTCACTGCTCCTTACTCACTCATCAGGGGATATCTATAGATGTTCACTTAACTTGATTAAATGTATTTTATTTTAATTTAGTTTTAATTTATTTGTTTGCTTACAACCAATTTAATCATGGTTTAAATCATTATTCCAAACTTTTGGAATATATATGACATATACAAGGGATCATATATATATATATATATATATATATATATACACTGTCGGAAGAGAGCTGAACTGGATGATGATATCACTGAACTGACTTTAGCTGGAAAAAATGACTGTTATTGTCTTCTTGCATTATTGACAATCCATTTTCCTATTTAACACTGTAAAGCTGCTTTGATACAACCAGTATTGTATAAAGCGCTATACAATTAAAGGTAAAGTTAGACATATAAACTTGAACCTGTGGACAGATTTGACCATTTTACATGACTGGGCTGCAGAAAATCAAATAAACTACACATCAACACAGCCACAATGTTCTGAAGGGAAATATTACATAATAACGAACTAGAAGAAATTATCACTCTGTTCGATATGAAATATAAGAGACCCTGAGTGCACTAAATTCAATTTGCACTATATTTGGATTTTTCCATAATGAAGATCTAATTGTCTGATACATGTAGCACAACATATACAAAGTCTTTAATAGATAAACAATAACAGTTTAAACAATAACAAAAAAAATAATAAAAAAAAATCACAAAACCACAAAGTATAGAACGGACAAAGACTAAAGGAGAACTGAGGGTTTATAAGCAAGAACCAAACAAAGGGGAACTAATGAGATAATCAGACAACATGTGAACAGAATGATTATTTAAACAGACTGGGCAGAACCAAAAACACACAGAAAACAAAGCATACATGTTACAGTAGCTCCCCCTCCCGGTAGGTGCGTCCTCACGCCATAAATAAGCCATCTGAGGGGGGAGGGTGGGTGTTCTGGAGGGGGACGAGGAGCAGGAGAGAGGCAAAACAAAACCAAGTCCAATAAATAAGTCCATGGGGGAGAGGAGGATGGGGGAAGCCAGGAGCAGGAGGAGCCAGATGTTGGTCCAGAGACCAGCCAGGATGAGGCCCCAGGGTGGAGTCAAGGGAGGGAGAAGCCATGGTGGAAACTTGACAGACGACATCCTGGGGATGACAGATGGAGACGGAGCCGCTGGAGGTGAAGACCCAG
Organism: Sinocyclocheilus anshuiensis; assembly: GCF_001515605.1. NCBI lineage: Eukaryota > Metazoa > Chordata > Actinopteri > Cypriniformes > Cyprinidae > Sinocyclocheilus > Sinocyclocheilus anshuiensis. The sequence goes on from NW_015555703.1 coordinate 870,593, forward strand.
CTGGAGCAGACAGAGAGGCAGGGTGACACCCGAGGTCCGGAGGGCCAAGGCTTGAGCTGATGGCTCATGCAAGCGAGGCAGAAATGGGGACCTGGAAGGCTGCTGCGGAGCCTGAGCGACAGGGACAATGGTGGAGCCGGAAGGGAAGGAGCCAGAAGGAACCAGAGGGATGGAGGGATGAGGCGAAGCTGGAGGATTGGAATCCCATAGTGGAGGAAGATCAACGACTGAACAAGGCAGAGCTAGAGGGATGAGGGAGCCCGGTGGAGCTAGTGGGATGATGGGCCATGGTGGAGAAGAGGGAGCAAGGAGCCAAGGCGGAGCCGATGGGTCGCAGGAGTGTGGGCAGGGCTTCCCTCCAAGCTATCGATCTCCACTAGTACTCCCTCAGGCACGTGCAGTGATGCCGACTCACACACCTGGTCAGATGCGTCAACAACCTCTGGCTCCGGGGCAATGGCAGACACATTCGCTTCTTCTCTTGCTGGCTCTTCAGTCGCAACGGGCTCGGGCTCTCGGTCTGCGGTGGGCTCAGGCAGACACTCTGTGCAGCTGTGTGGTGATGGCTGGCTGGGCTCTGGGTCGGGAGTGGGGCTGGAGATGTCCTCCTCAGCGGGGCAAACAGAGAAATATAGCCCGTTATTCTCTAGCACCCACTCCACAGAGGCGGCGAAATCCTCTCTGGGACCGTTTGCTGGAAGGCGTGCCTTAGACCGCTTACTGAGGCTGGTATGGTAAAAAACAGCGAGTGGTCAGGATAGTGCGTGAGGCACGACAGATCTAGAAAGTCCCTGGTATGGGAACAAAAAGAAAGAAAAACACCACTAGAAACTGTATGGGTCCGTTCTTCTGTTACGGTGGGTTGTTGTGAGTGAAGCACACGACGAAGAATTAACAATAACAGTTGTTAATAGATAGATCCACATAAATTCTTAGTTCTGTTTTGTGATTGGGTCATTGTCTTGATTGTTCACAGGTGTTCCTTGTTTAGTCATTTAGTCTTATGTAATAATAGCCCTCATGTTGCCTGTAACTACTGTTGGTGAATTGTGTTCATGTCTATGTTCTTGTTTTGCCTAGTCAAGTCAAGCCAAGCCATGTCTTTGTTTATTGTTTATCTTCTCACTTTTGGGATATAATAAAACTGCACGTGGGTTTTCACAACGCTCGCCTTCTGTGGACATTTTATTACAGAAATCTAGACCAAAATATGAACCCAGCAGTTTCCTACCAAGACGAATACTTTGTTTGTGTAAACACACTTAAAGGCAATAGAGCTCTTGATGATTCTGATTCTGTTGTGCCTTCACCAAGGGCATCATGCTATTGAGGATGTTCAGGACTTTTGTGGACTCTGCTACCATGTGGATTTTAATGTTGTGGCCCTTAAGTACATCTTTTGGGTGAGCCCATTTGTTCCCAGCTTCCTGGGGGAAAAATCCATTGGTCCCTTGCTGAATATATAGACTATGCCTTATTACTGAGTGGATCACCATTCACTGTGGGAACTGTGGACGATGCAACCCACAGTCCTGCAGCACCTACCAAGCCAGAGCCTGCTCACATCATGCCTGCCAATCCAGGGCCAGTTCACGTCAGCCTCGTGCCATTGCTGCCACTCCAGAGCCACAACCCGACATAGCTGCCACTCCAGACTCTCGACCCATCATGGCTGCCAAGCCAGGGTCTCCAGCCATCATGGACACCACTCCAGTGTTTCCAGATGTCATGAACATCGCATTTGAGGCTACAAGAGCGATTCCTAAGTGTGTGAGACTGGCTTCCAGTTTGGAGGACACGCCATTTGTGTTGGTGCGTGCAGGTTGTATCTCTGCGGTGGTACCCAGTCTGAGGGTCTCTGAGGTGATCCCACTGTCAGTCGCACTCCCTGTTATGGCGATGGCCATTTTGGCCACACATTGCACTCCAGTCCATGAATCTATTCCAGAGCCTGCTCCAGTCCATGAGTCCTCTCCAGTCCATGAATTCACTCCAGAACCTGCTCCAGTCCACGAGTCCGCTCCAAAGCCTGCTCCAGTCCATGAATCCACTCCAGAACCTGCTCCAGTCCATGAGTCTGCTCCAAAGCCTGCTCCAGTCCATGAGTCCGCTCCAGAGCCCTCTCAAGCCCCAGAGCTCAGTCCTGTGTTGGTACCAGCCTGTGAGTTTCCTGCTTGTCCTGTTTTGACCACAGTGATCACACGTAAACCTTCTGCCAGTCATGTCACGGCCCAAGAGGCCGCCTCTGAGCTTTCAGCCTGTCCGGTTACGGCCAAGGAGGCCATCCCTGAACTCTCCCTGAACCCCTTGCCTGTTATGCTATGGCCACTGAGGCCATTCAAGGATTTTCTCCCTTTCATGTCGCACCTCACAAACTCGCTGCCTGTCATGCAATGGCCACTGAGTCTGTTCAAGGAAATTCTGCTTGTTATGTCGTGGCTATGGAAGCCGCTCATGAACTCTCTGCCTGTTCTGTCACGGCCAGGTGGTCCCTCCATGTCTCTGCTCCGCCATGGCCTCCTGATCTGCCCTGGTCGTCTGCTCCGCCATGGCCTCCTGATCTGCCCTGGTTGCCTCCTTTGCTGGCTCCACCTTGGTCTCTGGCTCTGCCCTGGTTTTCTGCTCCACTGACCCTCTATGGTTGCTACACGGTCCATGTCCTCCACTGTTCCATAGACCAGGCCTGCCACTGCTCCATGGTCCAGGCCCACCTCTGCTCTACAGTTCACCACTGCTTCACGGTCCAGGTCCTCCACTGCTCCATAGACCAGGCTTGTTACTGCTTCATGTTACAGGTCCACCACATTTCCACAATTCAGGTCCACCACAACACCACGACCCTCTGCTGCATGGTCCAGGCCCAACTCTGCTCCACGGTCCAGGTCCACCACTGCTCCACAGTCCAGGCCCTCCACTGCTCCACAGTCCATGCCATGATCCCGGTCGTATTTTGCTTCACAGGCTTAGGTCTCCACCCTGCCCTCAAGACCGCCTCCTGTCCTCCACCCTCCTGGACTTTTTTGTTTGAGTTTTGGGGTGGGTGTTCCATTTGGGGTCGGGAGCCACCAATAGAGGGGGGGATCTGTCATGTCTGTTTTTGCTTCTTAAGTTATGTTTTTTATTTTGTATTTTCTTATAGTTCCTGTTTGTCATGTGCTTTCCTTGCTCCTCATGTTATCCCGCTATTGGTTGTCTTGTTCATGTGTCTTGTTCTCATTGGTTAATTTGGTCATGTGGTTCTTAGTTGTTTTGTGATTGGGTCATTGTCTTGATTGTTCACAGGTGTTCTTTGTTTAGTCATTTAGTCTAGTGTAATAATAGCCCTCATGTTGCCTGTAACTACTGTTGGTGAGTTGTGTCCATATCTATGGTCTTGTATTGCCTAAAATTTCAAAATACATTTGCTAATTATTTGCATGCATTCACTTTTTTGAGGACCCAGTCTAAAATTTCTGGGTTTAATTCATTTTGAGAGAATATTTGGGGGGTGATTGCAAAAATGTAAATGTGGTGTAACCGTAAAAACATACCAAATAATTGATCTTGACTTAAAAAGGTGAAATTCTCAATAAAACACCATATCTAGTTTGGCTTAATCTTACATTAGAAAAATTTAATAGTAAATAAAAATAAATGGAACACCATTGTTCTGAATATTATAATTAATTTGGCGGAATTGTGTGCCACCTGTTACACCATTTGACTCCTATTACAAGCCTTTCTGTTAGGGACCAATTTAGTCAAATATCACTAGTTTATGATGCTGATTAAAGATTTAATATAAACTAACCTACTATTTGGAACTATTTTCAAGTATTCAATGTTATATTTTTTTGAGAAAGTGGTGCTTTATCCACAACTGTATTATTAAAGCTCTCTGTAAGTCTAGGATAAAATAATTATGTTGCACAGCATTAGTGTTTTTGAAATGTTTAGCTTTAATGCATATTTCTATTCCATTCACTTAAAATTTTAAGCGACATATAATATCAATATCATATAATATAATATATACATACATGATTTAATAATGTAGCAGAATGAAGTGGGTGTCTACATTTGAACAAAAATTTAGTGATAATAGAAATGTTAACCAAAGATTACAATTTACATCTGTAAAATACAATTCATTAAATGTCTGATATTTTATCATTAATACGACATGACATAGAGCCCCTTTTGCCCCAATTGATGCCACTTTCAAGCAAAGATAAAGAGGCTTGTCACAGAGCACAAGTGAACGCTGATCCTGTTGCAAGGGCCAAATACCTTGCCAAAAGATAAGGTAGTTCACTCTCTCACACACACACACACACACACACACACACACACACACACACAGACACACACACACACACACACACACACAGTGAACGACTGTAAGAATGTCAGGTTAAAGTCAGAGTGATGCAGTGATTTAGGTGTTCACACACAATTTTTGAAAATATGATTTTACCTTGATTTGTTATTGCCAGATATTTTTTCTTAACTCTTAACTGTAATTACAATATGAGACATAAGTCCACTGTTCATCACTCTGATGATTTCTTATCATATATTGTTTCTAAAATGGTTAGTTCACCCAAAAATGAAAATTCTATCATTAATTACTCACCCATGTGCCTTTCCAAACCCGTAAGACCATTCATCTTCGGAACACAAATTAAATCTTTAAAAAAATATATTTTTTATGAAATCCGAGAGCTTTTTAACCCCGCAGAGGGTACATTCTAAAAAAAACTTAGTTTCTAAAAAAACTACATTCTGTGACACAAAAACAGCATTATTTAATTTTAAATTACTATAATTTGTCATACTTGAAACCCCTTCTTTAGTAATAAATGACTGTTGTAATGTAATATAAAACATAATAATTGTGATTTGTTTATACATGGAGCTTTATAAAAACGGTTCAGTTTTTTGGGAGTTACTAAAATGCCCAGTTATATATTTCCTGCATATTTTATATTTCATTCTCTAATTTCAATCATGTTCTCATTTCTCAAACTCATTGATTTCATTTAATGTATTACCAGCAGGTGGCACCTTTTGTTAAAGATTCCACATTGTAACCCAGTGAGGCTTTGTCTTAAATAAGGGAAGCAAAAGTATCATCCTATATTATTTGCAGAGACAACATCCTCAAGTTACACATGCTAAACTTCAACTGAAATCGAGCGTATTGGTATAAGACCTGTTTCTCCTCAAATACTGTACACGCTGATGTAACATGTAATTTGTGTTTGACTGATGGTCAGATGGCCTGTCTTGAGGCAGAAACGCAGCCTGAAACCAAACGCTCTCATCATGACTGACAGTCAGCACGAGGCATGTTTGGTCAGAGGTTTTGGTTTTCATCTAACATAATGTCTGGCACTGTGGCCAAACAGTTTTCCTTTCTTCTGCTCTGTCTGGAGCACATTGTTCCAGTTCAGTCAGCTCTCAAGATGAAATTGGTGGGACAACCTGATGTGAATTAATTGCCTGGTGTTTTAAAATGTAGATAAATTGGAAGATTACTTTTTTGACAATGGAACAACTGACTACTAATTGCTTGGCTGTAAAACCCATCCTAGACTGCAGTTTCAGGGACATCAAATCCTTCTTTTGAGAGTCTCAGGAGGGCTTTTGTATATTGGTGGGATGTAGCGGTAGTTTAAATATATGTGCCTATAAAAACATGAGATACAGATTGAACAGTACAGCAGAAGTGTTTCAACTGGATTTCTGTTGATTGAGAGGGAGACAGAGAGGGAGAGAGGGAGTCAGGGAGGAGCCATGGTGGAAACTTGGAAGATGTGACCAGGGGTACGAACTCCTGCGATGAAGCCAGCTCTGATGGAGACCCAGACGGAGCTGAGGAGGCACAGAGCCATGGTGACACCGAAGGTCCAGAGGGCTAAGGCGGAGTAGACGGCTCAAGGGGCCGAGGTGGAAACAGGGATTCGGAAGACCACGGCGGAGCCGGAGCGACAGGTCACCAAAGTGGAGCCGGAGGGAAGGAGGAGCCCGATGGACCCAGAGGGACAAGGCAAAGCCAGAGGAGTGAAGTCTTGAGGCGGAGGCAGGTCAACAGTTGACCAAGGCAGAGCCTGATGGATGAGGGAGCCTGGCGAAGCTGGTGGGATGATGGGCCACAGTGGAGCTGAGGGAACCATTGAGCCAAGGCGGAGTCGATGGGTCGGAGGACTGAGGTGGAGTCTGGGGCTCTGTGGCTGGAAATGGAGACAGGGGATCCTTACACCAAGGTGATGCTGGTGATTGGAAGGCCCGAGGTGAATCAGAGTGCCTGGATGGCGCTGAGGGTGAGCTGAGGGGCTGGCAAGAGCCAGTGGAGGCAGGGCTGAGGAACTGATTTTTTTTTGGGGAGGAGGTGGGAGAGGGAGGCGGGGTGGGAATAGGAGACGTAGGAGATTCAGGGCTGAGCATTCCATCCATGCCCTCAAACTATACAAGTACTCCCTCGGCGACGGGCATTGTTGCCGACTGATGCACCTGCTTGGGCTCAGGCTCTGGGGCGGAACACGGCTCAGCAGGGCTCGCTGGCTCTTTCTCGGCAGCAGGCGCAGGCTCTGTGTCTGCGGTGGAACCAGGCTGCTCCATCTGTCTGGGTTTTGGCTGACTGGGTGCTGGGTTAGGAAGAGGGGTGATGGTAGGCTCAGAGAGGCCGATGGTGAATGCAGAGTTGTTGTTTACCAGCACCCACTCCAAACATGTGGCGAAATCTTGTTGAGGACCGCTCCCTGGCAGTTTTGCTCGGGACCCAAAGAGCGAGCGGTCTGGGTAGTGTGTCAGGGTCGCCAGTTCGATGAAGTCCCTGGTGTGGATTTCCAGGGAGCAGTCCCTCTGCTCCAGGCACAATAACTGGACTGCAGGAATGTCCATGGTGACAGAGGGAATAAACAAAAGAAAATGCTGCAAAATAAAACACTGTATTTGGAGACGTTTCATTCTTACCTTTATAAGCCTAAAAGTACCTTCAGGAAATTGTTGATCGTACGGTCTGCAATAAAAGGATGCGCAATGCCACAGCCATTATGTATACAGGTCACAATCAATGACACTGACACCGCAAAAATATGCAAATAAGAACATTAACCCAGGGTTAACGTGGGGAATGTAAAGTGTTAAACGTCATTTAATGAATATCCAGAATTAACTGTTAACCCCGGGTAAATTATGAAAAGTGTGAAACATGACACAAGATAACCCAGGATTCTGTTTACCCAGGTTTAGAATAACCCAGGGTGAACTATTTCAAATGTAAAATAGTATTGTTTAAAAATGTTTTTAATTTGTCATTTAGGTGTGAAAATGTCTTTAGAGAACAGAATAAAACAAAGCATCACATATAAACTTGATGGAATATGAAATTTAAATAATTTTTCAAAATATTCTGAAACAACAGTGAAATATTTGTAAAGTTAAGTCGTTTCTTCAAGTATAATAAAAAAAAAAGGAACACATTACCAGAAGAAAAATAAGTTGTTAATGATGTAAAATATTTTATTATTTTTGTAAATGTAAATTCAATTCCTCAAATACCAAACCCTATATCGCTCTGTGTACTTCAAAAAAGCATCAGTTTCCAAAACAATTTAGACTACTATACAGAGCAAAAGAAACGAAGAAAAAAACACTAGGAAATTGATGTATTATACAAGACGAGGAAAATATCCATGAAACAATTTTCTTACAGCTGTTCATTGAGAAAAAATATATACAACTGACTCTTTTGAAAAAATTCATGCCCAGTACAATACAAAGTCTAAACTGTCCATTTTTCAACGTGAAATTGTGCACACAGAAACTCCCATATTGAAACAACAAGGCATTATGAAATGGGAAAAAGAGTTTTTTGGCTACAAAATGAATAGTGCTCTCTTTACAGATGCTTCACTTCAATCGATAAAACTAATACAAGCATATGCTTTTCATATGTACATCATTTTCAGAGTTACGCTGACACTTCTTTCTCACCGATACCTGCTCATACCGTCTCCAACAAGCAAGCTTCTCAATCGAACAACTTCTCGTTCTTGCACAACGTTGCATGTTTATAAAATCCATACGACAGCCTTTATAAAAAATGAGTGTGATCTACTTGTGCCCGTTCAGTTTACGCTTGTGATCTCATAATCAGTTTGTGAGGTTTAAAGTTCATTTCACAGTTATCCCTACACCTACAATCCCACCTGATTTACTAGAATGTCACTTTTGAATTCCGTGTCGCTGCTATCCATAAAATATAATTGAATAAAATGAAATGAAAACCAACCAAACAGTCAGCAATAATGTATAAACCACAAAGTCACTACAAATACCACATCCTAAGCACAGAGAAAATACTTTTCTTGTGAAATCCCCTTTGTAATTCTGTACAGTTTCGTAATTACACGTGTACACGTGGTATCATGATGTGTCTTTGTTAAATAATTCCGAAGAAGAAAAGAAAGGAGAAAAAGCAAAACAAAAAGGCACACCTAAAATATCTGAACATCAATATGAATAAGGTAGTATTTGGTCAATCATTCCAATATTTCTCTATATTTACACGGTATTTACAGATGTAACAGAATCTCAAACTGCATGCAAGAATCGCAGTCGGGCTTCCTTTTGATCGGCATAAAACCGCTTTTAAAAATAGGCCCATTCATTCACTCACACAGTAATAAATACAAAACACCTTTATTTTCTTACACTAAACAATGAATGCACATAACGGAACATTTTCCTTTCAAGTCAAGAAATGATAAGAATGGCTCACACAATGCTGAATTCTCGCGTTGCGTTTTCCTCTTAGTCTTGCACATTTAAAAAAAAAAAAAAAAGATCAACAACTTCCAGGATTGGCTGTTTCTTCTTTGCACGTCCCCTCTGGTAAATTGGCACCTCAGAGTTGTTGTTGTCACTCCTGTTTAGTTTATCCACTTGCGGCAGTTGGCAGCTCCACAGTGACATGGGATCTTGCTCTGATCTGCAACTGGGATGAGCTTGTAATCGTAGCAGAGCTGCAACAAAAAAGGAAGTTCAAATATCAAATCAGAAGCACTGTGGATAGTTCTTATGAGAGCAGACATTACAAAACTCTGCCCTTATTCAGCATTTCATCACATGATCAAGAAGAGCATTATGCGATGTAGTCGAGAGTACTTTAAAGTGCTTTTTAAAGGGGTCATATGATGCGATTAAAATTTTTCCTTTCTCTTTGGAGTGTTACAAGCTCTTGGTGCATAAAGAAGATCTGTAAAGTTGCAAAGACTAAAGTCTCAAATCCAAAGAGATATTCTTTATAAAAGTTAAGAGTCAACCACGCCTACCTAAGACGGTTCGTTGAAACACGCCCCCACATACCTACGTCACTATGTGGGAAGATTTGCATAACGCCGCCCAAAACGCCGTTCTCAAGTCCGCCGCCTCTGCTCACTCTAGCCCGCCGTGTGTTTTGTTGTGAAAGCGAAACTACTTTGTTTGGTCTTCCAAAAGAGGACATGACTAGAAATCAGTGGTTATATGTTGTATTTACAACACTGTTCCAGAACACTTCAACCTAAATATTCATCGCTGTTATACGCTCGGGGCGCTATTACGCATCTCCTGAATGAGTCTAGAATGTGCCGATCAAAAACACATGCGAGGAAGACGCAGAAAGCAGCGATCTCGTATGTATGCATATGCATATGAAAAACAATGCGATCATCAACAATAAACAGCATATAAATCAAAAATGCCTAATGTTACCGAGTGAAATGTCGATCCAGGAAGTGGTAAAGGACTGTGCAAGCTTTGAAATGTTATGCCTAATGTTACCGAGTGAAATGTCAATCCAGGAAGTGGCAAAGGACTGTGAAGCTTTGGGGGTGTTGCTTTTTAAAAAAAATAAAACTTACCTGCATTTAAGTGTTGATAAAACAATAATGCTTGAAGCTAGAATAAAACAGAAACTTTTAACTACTTTTAAACGTTTTGATATTCATAAAACAAATATTCTGGGGGGCCATGAAATTTTAGTGAAAATCATAAAAAATTTTGGTGGTGGCTGGCAACTTTTAAAAAAAACGCTGGCAGGGAAAGAGTTAAAGGGCCCTTTTGAGGTGTCTGGATCAGAATGATGCTGAACGGTCACAGAACAGTATGTACAGTAAGAAGGCCGGTACTGACATTTAACAGTGTAATTAAAATACTGTTTTAAAAATCAACTTGATAGCAACTGTATTCATTTCAAAATCATTCTGATGGTACGTGGTCTCTTTCTCAAACATCTGTTCTGGGAGTTTGGAAGTTTGGTGAGCAGGTAGGAAACTCCGCGAAAAGGCAGACTGCTTTACAATAGCAACAAATGCTCAGAAGTTGCAAAAATACACAAAGTTGCTTTAAAAGGGAGATGAATTCAGAAGAACAGTAAAGAAGTGTTTTAGCTGAAACTGTGGTCCTTTGTGATTCATAAAATGCAAGTCAGCAGCTACCGTCACTTTGAGAGAGACAAAAAAGCATATACAGGCAAGACAAAAATAATACCCATTGCCCCTGATGATATATTGAGGTCTTATGAAGCGAAACAATCGGTCTGTGCAAGAAACATTATTTACAACATTATTACCTGTGTAATCCAGAGCCTTTTTAGACCTGTGCTGGCTTGAGCCATGAACCGTTTCAGATGGTTCAGTCCAATTTGTTGATAACTGATTTAAAGCCCGATTGCAGAGGTCTGCTGCATCCTTCACAATCTAGCAGAACCGCCCTGCAATACTGTGCTGTGCATCGCAACGCTAATTTCTGGGGCATGTTTGCATCATTACTTGATGTGCATATTTCATTTAAGGTGCATAAAAATAAAAGACTTTTAGGGGTGCAGTTAATTTTCAGTGAATTCCCTCTTCCTTACCTCTTCTCCCCTCTCAATCCTGCGGGCGGCACTGATGATGATCTTGTGGCCCCGCTCGAACGTCACAACCTCAGCCACACAGTTCGGCGAGCATGAATGATTGATGTACCTACGGAATAAATTGAACTCAAATTGAACGTAGGGGGTTTTGTCCTAATACACTACCATTCATAAGTTTGGGGGCAGTATGTATTTTTTATTTGCTCCCATAAGTAATGTACACATTTGAAAGCTGATATGAGAAGCCAAGTTCATTTCTTACCTTGCAGGGCTTCCAGACCGGGTTGCATCGATAACTCGCTCGCTGTCGACGCGGAACATGTACGCTGGGCGGTTCTGTGGGAGAAATCCACACAGATTTATACAAATGCATTTCGAAGTCAAGGCAACATTATTCCCAGCGCTATTCCCTCAGTGGTTGAGCGAGCTTTACCTTAGCCTTGTACAGCAGCTCTTTCCTCATGGCCACCTCAGCGCGCAGAATATCCCCCATGTATTCAATCACCATGGTCTGCTTCTCAATGTCACGCGCTGCAAACAGCCCAAGACCCTGCAGACATGAGACACATTAGACATGCTTCCACACCCAAGGCTAGAGCTCACACACACACTCATGTTTAGTCACAATGGGCATATTCCATAGGCTTACGCTGTTCTATATACAGCATACATATAAATACTATAAGCTAACCCTAACTGAAAACTTTCTGCCTTTTTTTTTTTTCTTGAAAAACTTTTTTATTTTTATACTGTTTATACAAACGAGGACATCCCCAAAAGGAAGTTTTGCCAGGTTTGCACCTAGGTTCTGGGTACAAAATTGTCCCCAAGATATGAATAATCGGTATACACACACGTTTACTTGGGACATTTCATAGACTTTTTGTATTCTATTGTTTTTGTATATAGCTAGTTCTAAACAATATATCCAAACAATAACAGAAAACTTTCTGCATTTTTAGAAACTTTATTTTTATATAATTTTTTACAAATGATAAAGAGGTTTTGTCAGGTTTAGCTCACTTCTGGATACTAATCTGTCCCAAAAATATGATTGTCCCCAAAGACTTGTAATTCTGCCTGAGCATGAAGAAACATGAATCCCATGAAAATCTGTTAAAGGGATAGTTCACCCAAAAATGAAAATTACCTCATTATTTACTCACCCTCAATCCATCCTAGGTGTATATGAAGTGAATAGATGCATTTGTGTAAGAAAAATATCCATATTTAAAACTTTATGAACCATCTCTGGGTGGTAAAAAAAAAAAAATTTATATATATTTATAGTAGACAAACTATATAGTAGATAAAATTGAGCCTATTTCATGTCATTAAGATTATTTTGCATCATGACGTTATTTTTATAACTTGAGGTCTTATGAAGCGAAACAATCGGTCTGTGCAAGAAACATTATTTACAACATTATTACCTGTGTAATCCAGAGCCTTTTTAGACCTGTGCTGGCTTGAGCCATGAACCGTTTCAGATGGTTCAGTCCAATTTGTTGATAACTGATTTAAAGCCCGATTGCAGAGGTCTGCTGCATCCTTCACAATCTAGCAGAACCGCCCTGCAATACTGTGCTGTGCATCGCAACGCTAATTTCTGGGGCATGTTTGCATCATTACTTGATGTGCATATTTCATTTAAGGTGCATAAAAATAAAAGACTTTTAGGGGTGCAGTTAATTTTCAGTGAATTCCCTCTTCCTTACCTCTTCTCCCCTCTCAATCCTGCGGGCGGCACTGATGATGATCTTGTGGCCCCGCTCGAACGTCACAACCTCAGCCACACAGTTCGGCGAGCATGAATGATTGATGTACCTACGGAATAAATTGAACTCAAATTGAACGTAGGGGGTTTTGTCCTAATACACTACCATTCATAAGTTTGGGGGCAGTATGTATTTTTTATTTGCTCCCATAAGTAATGTACACATTTGAAAGCTGATATGAGAAGCCAAGTTCATTTCTTACCTTGCAGGGCTTCCAGACCGGGTTGCATCGATAACTCGCTCGCTGTCGACGCGGAACATGTACGCTGGGCGGTTCTGTGGGAGAAATCCACACAGATTTATACAAATGCATTTCGAAGTCAAGGCAACATTATTCCCAGCGCTATTCCCTCAGTGGTTGAGCGAGCTTTACCTTAGCCTTGTACAGCAGCTCTTTCCTCATGGCCACCTCAGCGCGCAGAATATCCCCCATGTATTCAATCACCATGGTCTGCTTCTCAATGTCACGCGCTGCAAACAGCCCAAGACCCTGCAGACATGAGACACATTAGACATGCTTCCACACCCAAGGCTAGAGCTCACACACACACTCATGTTTAGTCACAATGGGCATATTCCATAGGCTTACGCTGTTCTATATACAGCATACATATAAATACTATAAGCTAACCCTAACTGAAAACTTTCTGCCTTTTTTTTTTTTCTTGAAAAACTTTTTTATTTTTATACTGTTTATACAAACGAGGACATCCCCAAAAGGAAGTTTTGCCAGGTTTGCACCTAGGTTCTGGGTACAAAATTGTCCCCAAGATATGAATAATCGGTATACACACACGTTTACTTGGGACATTTCATAGACTTTTTGTATTCTATTGTTTTTGTATATAGCTAGTTCTAAACAATATATCCAAACAATAACAGAAAACTTTCTGCATTTTTAGAAACTTTATTTTTATATAATTTTTTACAAATGATAAAGAGGTTTTGTCAGGTTTAGCTCACTTCTGGATACTAATCTGTCCCAAAAATATGATTGTCCCCAAAGACTTGTAATTCTGCCTGAGCATGAAGAAACATGAATCCCATGAAAATCTGTTAAAGGGATAGTTCACCCAAAAATGAAAATTACCTCATTATTTACTCACCCTCAATCCATCCTAGGTGTATATGAAGTGAATAGATGCATTTGTGTAAGAAAAATATCCATATTTAAAACTTTATGAACCATCTCTGGGTGGTAAAAAAAAATAAAAAAATATATATTTATAGTAGACAAACTATATAGTAGATAAAATTGAGCCTATTTCATGTCATTAAGATTATTTTGCATCATGACGTTATTTTTATAACTATTATTCACATTTTCTGTCCAATTGTCATTACTGTAATGTGGAAAAAAATACAATTAAAATTGATTTAAAATTTGAATTCATTTATACATCATGGCAATTTATTTTTAAAAATATTGTAGTAAAGCACTTTTACAGTACCATGCATATCTTTTACAGTACATTAATGGTACTCTAATGAGAATCACTTCATTTCCATATGCAAAATATATATATATTTTTTGGTGGGGGTAAATGTGACCTGGATCCAGACTGACCTATGTACATTGCATTCTACCCTGCTTCAATTAACACACAGGTTTGTACAGCTGACTGAATGAGACATCAGATATGACTCTGTGATTTAGCTGTTTTTATGCAAAAAGCTCGGCAGGGAACTGGAAGTGACACTGGATCAGCTGTGGCTCTTAGATCAGTGGTTCTCAAACTTTTTACAGCGGTGTACCCCCTGGGGCATTTAACATTCTTCTGCGTACCCCCTCTCTTCCACTTAGACCGCAGTCACACCTTTTCTAATAAAGGACAATTTGTGCCCCCTTAAATGGATTTACAGGTGCATTTTTTACCTTTTTTATAGAGGCAAATATTTTCTATCCTTATTAATTGTATGTCATGTTTTATGTCATATTCTTAACATTCCATTAAGTGTATTATTAATATAATAAATAAAGCAATAAATGATGGCAAATCGAAGTGATAATTGTAGATTTAAAAATAAAACCGCCAGTAGGTGGCGGCAAGTCACTGTCTTAATGAGCCAGGCGTCGCGTCATTAATTTATTCAGTAACGAAGCAAAATGCTGTAGTTATGAATGGGTTATTATAAATAGTAGATAAAATTGAGCCTATTTCATGTCATTAAGATTATTTTGCATCATGACGTTATTTTTATAACTATTATTCACATTTTCTGTCCAATTGTCATTACTGTAATGTGGAAAAAAATACAATTAAAATTGATTTAAAATTTGAATTCATTTATACATCATGGCAATTTATTTTTAAAAATATTGTAGTAAAGCACTTTTACAGTACCATGCATATCTTTTACAGTACATTAATGGTACTCTAATGAGAATCACTTCATTTCCATATGCAAAATATATATATATTTTTTGGTGGGGGTAAATGTGACCTGGATCCAGACTGACCTATGTACATTGCATTCTACCCTGCTTCAATTAACACACAGGTTTGTACAGCTGACTGAATGAGACATCAGATATGACTCTGTGATTTAGCTGTTTTTATGCAAAAAGCTCGGCAGGGAACTGGAAGTGACACTGGATCAGCTGTGGCTCTTAGATCAGTGGTTCTCAAACTTTTTACAGCGGTGTACCCCCTGGGGCATTTAACATTCTTCTGCGTACCCCCTCTCTTCCACTTAGACCGCAGTCACACCTTTTCTAATAAAGGACAATTTGTGCCCCCTTAAATGGATTTACAGGTGCATTTTTTACCTTTTTTATAGAGGCAAATATTTTCTATCCTTATTAATTGTATGTCATGTTTTATGTCATATTCTTAACATTCCATTAAGTGTATTATTAATATAATAAATAAAGCAATAAATGATGGCAAATCGAAGTGATAATTGTAGATTTAAAAATAAAACCGCCAGTAGGTGGCGGCAAGTCACTGTCTTAATGAGCCAGGCGTCGCGTCATTAATTTATTCAGTAACGAAGCAAAATGCTGTAGTTATGAATGGGTTATTATAATCACTGACTCTCCAAATCGTTCAAAGCCGCAGATTCGTTCACTAACGAAACACCGCTGTATGTTGCTTGGAGACGCACACCAGATGATATGGATTTCGTTGGAACTATTATTTCGTTGCAAAATAGAACAAACATGACAATATTCTGTTTAAAATGTAGGCTACATTTAAAATGTAAAATGTTCATTTAATATTATCTTTTTTTTGTTGAACTGTTGTAAAAATGAATGGCACATTTGCCATCGTTTGGATATTCAGGGAAATTTGCATTCTTGCTCGTATCTTAAACATGAAAACAACACGCACAGAGTGTGTCTGTATCGAAGAGAGTTTTAAATCGATCTCAGTCCGTATCAATATTTGCTGTTCATGCTTTAAGTGAAGATCTACTTTAAAGACAGCAGAGCGATTTGCTAAAGCAGCATATTCAGCAGCCATCCTATCACATGCACGCTGCGTGTGTGGATGCAGTCAGTTTTGACCGCAAAAGATGAGGTAAGCTGTTTAAATATCATGTATTTGACCGTTTACGACACTCCCATTTTCCTATTTTTACATTAGAAACGGCATTTTGGTTGTCAGAAATACATATTCGGTTTTAATGTTACTTTAAGTTGGGGTAGAATTAAATGAATGCCAAAACTCAGAATTTTGTTTGCGTACCCACCTCCGACATCTCACGTACCCCCAGGGGTACGCGTACCCCAGTTTGAGAACCACCGTTTTAGATGACCGCACAACCGTGCCAGAGGGAGGAATGCCAATAATACAGGCTTAAAAGAGACATATTTCATTAAGACGCTCTTAGAGGAATGACAGAAACTGTAGTCACTACTCAAGGCACACTGAGTATTTCAAGGCCAATCTGAATCCCTTAAAACTTTTCCTTTTCAGTCAGTCTGATTGAATCTGGCAATTTCAGTCAGCTTTTGCCAATGTGCATCAGATGGGTGAGATGATCAAACGTGTTCTTCACAAAGCGCTCGTGTGCATGGACTCACCTGGATGCGAGAGTGTGCCAGATACACATTTGTCTTCCAGTCGCTGGTCAGTCGGCGGTACTGAGATGACTTCGAGTGCACAAAGTGCTTGCTGTGAGAAGATCCTCTCTCTGCCACCGTTGAGTTCTGGATGCAATGTGATGCTCTGGACCACACGGAGAGGATCTTCAGCCTGTAAGGAGGCGATGGCAGAAACACAGAAAGAAAACATTATTTCTGTTCCTCAACTCAAAAAGTAAAGGTCACCCATTAAATAATACATGCATGAGGAAATCTTTCACCCGTGCCCTTTTTCGTCCTTACGTTCCTCACACAGATTTCGCTTGTATTCAAGCTGGTCATGCAAATTGACCAACATCTCTACTGACAACAACAATGGACCCTGCAGGTTTTATGAAGGTAAGTTTAAGACTTTTTAAGACCATTTTAAGACCAATTAAAGAAAATATAAGGATTAAATTAAAGGAAAAACAATATGTCAGTGTGTTCTCTAAATGTAAATGTCCAGGGAGCACAAAAGGAATTGTATGTAACGTTTTGAAAATACAACTTCCAACAGATCTCCATTAATTTGTAATTAATTTTACAAACAAAAATAGCTTCACTAGAATTTGGTAATATCTTTTAGTGTACCTTCTGAGTATACTGCTGAAACATGATGTTCTTCCTCTATATTTTTGTCTTATTTTTAAAGTTTCTTAAATCAAGATACATTGAGAAGCAAAATGACAGAAGATAAGAAGTCTCGTGTTCTGAAAAACTGATCAAAATAAAGTGAGTTTAAGATCTGTCAAAGGGGTCAGAAAAATCAACTTCATTCAAAGGGAAAACAAGTTTTCAGGCCCTTTTGACAGATACCTGTTTTTGTTTTAAGCATGAACTCCATTTTGTTCAATTTCTCATAAAACAAAACTTCAACAATCTTCATTTTGCATCACAACTAAATGTAATTTGATTTGAGGATGATTAGACTTTTGAACTAAAAAACAAGACAAAAATACTGATAAATATATTTATTCTTTGCAGTGCATGCAATAATGCCATGACTTTATGAATTTTAAGACTTTCTGCTACAGTTTAAGAACTTTTAATCTTCAGAAGGGCAAATTAAGAGTTAAGACCCGCAGAAACAGTTTTTTGCACATGCAATTTTTGCTGAAATTTTGTTTATGTGACCGTACCTTAATTTTTCCCAATACTGAAACACTCTTTTTACAAAATGCAGCTACTGACCTCTCATGATGGGGGTACGTCTGCAACTCAGAACGAGCGCAACCAGATGGATTGATGGACAGTGGAAGCACCAACATGGGATTACGTCCATAACGGAATCGATACCTCGAGCACGCCTCCACACCTGGCAGCTACAATAGAGTGACAAATCACAAAATTAGCTCATCGTAACAAACTGCATGTAACTGGACATCTCACTTTACAATATGCAGTGAGTGATACTGAGGCTGACCGTACTAACCGATTCAGTAATGCGGGTAACTGCTGAGATGGTGAGCCCAAACAGGTCCTCTCCCTTCAGATAGACGGGGAAGAGTCTCAGCATGCCCGTCTCAGCCCTCCTCTCAGCCACGGGCCCAAGAACCTTGTCCCAGACCCCTAGAGCACACAAACAAATAAAAAAAACATCATGTCGCTGTCGCAGGTAGGACTGTTGAGATTATCTGGCTTTAAATGAGAGCTACACAATCACACTGAAATTTAAATTGTGATATGGCATAGCGTGATTATTGAACCTCAAAAAACTATGGGATATAGTTTTATGGGATGCATGTGGGTATTTTGGGGCAGCACATTGTGTTGCCCTCTACTACACATTCAGAGTGTATATGGGGCTCATAAAATTTTTTTTTTTTGGTGGTCTCAGGGTGATTTGAAATATGTGCACAAAAAAAAGGCATCTGAGTCCACTTTAATGTTCAGTTACAATGTGAATGCACAGAGAACAGTCCTTTTACACTCATTTCAGAATTGAAAGCGCTTTGATTCTGTTCTTTTAAAGTGGATTTTAGAGTAACTCTATTGACAGCAGATTGCGGCCAAAACATCACTTAGTTTGGAGACAAAAGGCAAGTTTGTAGTTATTTTTTTACACCCTTTTTGAAGATTAAAGCTGCTGTTTCAATATGATGTTATGCCTTGTTACTGTTTGTCTGGTTTTTACTTGTTATTTTATGAGAGATGTTTAATGTTTATCATATCATAGTTCTGATCGATCATACATTTCAAAATAATACTAAAATACAAAAATATTTGCTCAGGGTATCTGCAGAGCTCAAATGTAAGACTTTTAAAGATGTTTTTAAGAATACTCCACACAGTCCACACAGAATAATCCCAAACAATCTCAAAATAAATCATGTATTGAGATTCTTAAGCTGAGGCACACATTCATTAAAGACTTAATACATCTTATTAACAAAACAGGGTAGCTGCAAATTTAAAATACTATTTTAGATGTTCTATTTAATATATAACATATAATGAAATTGGTTTATCTTATCTATTGATTTATCAATATATCAATACATATGAATCAGAGGCCAAACAATATACAATAATGTGTTTAAAGAAAGGCATATTTTTAAGCCTGTGCTAGTAAAATCTCTATATTGAATGTGTTTAATGTTTATAGTTTTTTTTTTGGGGAGGGGGCAAAGCAGAGAAAAGTTAGTTTATGTTGAATTAAATGCCAGATACAGTTTAAGCAACCAAAATAGCAATAATAACCAGAAAAAAATACTTTATGCATAATGCAGGAATTGTAATTACACACAAGCCTGATAAACACCCTGATTTATTTTGAAATGTCGCTGTTTAACTATTTTCAGCTGCTCATAGAAAAGGTGATAGAGATAGATTATGCACTCTTACAACCACTTACAACATATAAACGCCACAAAGTAAACATTGTCATAATTCATCAACAGCAATCTACTGGCATTGGCAATGCGCAAGATTCACTGACCGCAAACTGCTCTGAAACTGGGGGCCGGTAGAATGTGCAACAGTGCCATGTTTTTCCTTTCATTAAAACATAGCCATTTGAAGTTTCATAATCTGACTAGGCCGTATTGCAATTTCTGTAATTGCAAGACTGTAAATTTGATCAAACTGAATTTAAGACTTTTTTATTGACCCGTGGGAACTCTGTCAGCTTTTATATCAGTATATGTGACATAATTAATCGAATAGAGACTGTGACAACTGTACCTTTAGCAGTGGTGTCGGTCAGCACCAGATCCTCGTAGCCCTGCTCAATGACACGGATGCTGAATTCAGGACACCCCTCATGCTCTTCCACAGAGCAGACGTACCGGCAGCGCTTCTGGCCGTGCCGCATGCTCCAGTAGAGCCGGCTCGCCTCGTAGCCAGGTGGAAAGATGGCTATGGACGAATGAAACGTGGGCAGCAGGGTAGGTGGCAGATGACCCATCGCATGGAAAAGCAAACTGCCCACTCTGAAAGTATGGCCGCGTTCAGGCTGCTGCACGGCCGCCGCTAACTGTCGTAGCTCATCGCGCTGCACAAACACGCGGCGGAACACGGAGAAGCAGAGCAGCTGCTGTTCTAAGTGCAACCCGGCGGCGGCGCCAGATCCTCGCGGCCGGTGCTGGTGGCACAGCATTGTCTTATCCTTGAAAAACGTACAGCCGGCCTGCAGGGCACAGGTGAAGTGGTAGATGTTGAGGCAGCGCAGCCGATGGCAGCCACTGGTGGCACCCAAGCGCTGACAGAACACACAAACCACCGTTTGCCCTCGTTGACGCGCCAATTCCACATTGATCAGGGCCCCCGCTTGCGTCTCATAGACCTCGGAGGACCAGAGGGCGCAGTTGAGGTGCACCCAGGTGTCCAAGTCCAGGTTGAGCAGCCTGGCTGGGCCATCCGTCATCCCATCGCCTATCTGTTGGCAAAAACAGCAGCGGCGCCGATCGAGGGTGGTTAAGCACGGCCGCAGAGATGAGTTGAGCTGCTGCAAAAGCTCCTCAACTTCTGACTCCGATGTTTGGGTGGCAACTTTTGGCATCGTGATGTGTACCGTCCACTTTCGCCAGCACAGGCCTTTCCACCTTTTGCCGTGATGCCATGGTTTGTCTTCCATGTGGCTCTGGGAATGTGGTTTAAGCTTTACCATCATTTTAAAATGGCTCTCCGATATGCTTTCAGGTTTGGATTCTATCTTGATCGCTTGAGCCGCCTCAGCTGGGGTGAAAGCCGTGTGAAGATTCATAGAGGAAGGGGACGGTTTGGGCTGGAGTTGGGCCAGGCAGTGGACATCCAGTGAGGACATGTTGTTGCTGTACTGGTGCTGGACTTTAGAGGGACTCTGTTTCAAAGCACTTTCAGGAAGTAGAGCAACAGATGCCTGGAAACGCAACACAGAAACATGAAATGTGTGCAACATTCATCATGCGTAATCAAGAGCAATTTATTCATCAGTCAAATAAAATCAGCCATGCTGTTTGCATATGGATTATGACAGCGAAAACAAACCTCGGTGTCGGCGTTCCCACTGGACTGAGAGGATGATGAGTGCAGAATGAGACAGCTATGACTGCAGAACACCAAACCACCATCCGAACATAACTGAGACTCCTGGGAGAAACCAGGAGGACATCGGGTTTAAAAATGCTTGACTTGTCTTTCTTTAATTGCATGTAATAATGCAAGTTGTTTCGCTTCTGAAAAATTACTTTCCTGCTGATGTAATTATGCATCCTAGGGGTGGGCAATATGGCAAAAATATCATATTGTAATATTTCCAGGTAGGATTACAATCCATGATCACATGATGAGTATTTTTAATGTTGGTTTTTAAGACTAATTTGCAAGTTACTGAGCAGTTAAAACTAGCAGGCCCTACAACTAAAGAAACACAGAACAGAACACAGAAATGACAAGCAGCAGAACAAATGAATACAACAGTACAAAGATAGAAATTAAATAAACAATACTTTTTCAAGCAAGTATTCAGTAGTATTCAGGTAAGAAATACTACCGAAACAATGTAATCTGAAAGTAATCTTTAAAGTAATCAAATGTAAAATACAACATTGTACAAATGAAATATACATAGATTTTTTATTAAAATTACAAAAAAAAAATGCTTTTTTCTTTTGTAGTCTGATTAACATTAATGACAGACAGCAGCAAGTTTTTTAGGCTGCTGTCACTTTAAGACCTAACGCACTGATCTAATATACTGACACAAATCCTATTTTCTCCCAACTGTTTATGTTAACCTAAGACATTAGTAATTTTGTTAATGTGAATACTGGCCAAGGCGGGCATTTTGGCTTTTTTTTTTGTGTGTATTTAACCATTTAGGCGCACACCCGAAACACAGAATATACTTAGCATGTTCGTTTTCTGTTCATGATACAACGATCCAATCAATTCCCACTCAATAAAATAAAGTCCCACCCTACATTTCACTTGGAAATATGTCACATTTCAGAACTAAAATGGGTTTCAAATGCCCTTTTACATTCACTAAGGGAAAACTAAAATAACATATTCATACCTGTGCTTTGCCCTGCTCATCTTTGGCAATTTTCCTCACGCCATTGCCCAGGACAACCACTTTACAGTGTTGACACCATTGTTGCTTCGGTCCTGGGCTTTGCTGTATCTTCTTATTCTGCGCTCTACCGCCAACAAGACCTGAAAGAGATCCACAGTTGTCAATAAACAGAAAAGGTTCTTCCTACCAGCTCTGATTAGCGCAAAAACGGCAATTACACAATGATAATAGAGAGCTGTGTCATTTCCCTGCAATGAACGCGGTGTAATCTTGTATTGAAGTTTTTAATCTGATTCAGTACATTCATTAAGTGAGTATCTGACACAGATGAGCAGACTTCAATAGGATGGAGTTCAGGCCAAGATCACTACTGTGTTCAAGTAGCTTCTCCAATTGTTCACAAAATCAATAGTGATTTTCCATCAGCAGACACAGACACAGACACAATACTGCACAGTTAACAAGTGATGGATAAACAATTCCTGATTGCTATCCTATAATTGTATTTGTGTAAACATGCTGAATGCAACTGTGTACCAATCAGGTTAATTCTACCGTTACATTCTGTATCCATGTATGTATTATGCACCATAAAATTTATTTATTTATTTATTCAGTTATTCATTTACTCATTGTTCCATCATTGTCAGACATAATGTAACAAAAGTGTTTTATATATTATATATAAATATAAAATGTTTATTTGGATTTTTTATTTGATCTATATATATATATATATATACACTATTTAAAAGTTTGGGGTCAGTGAGGTTTTTGAAAGAAATTAATATTATATTCATCAAGAATGCATTAACTTGATCAAAAGTGACAGTAAACACATTCATAATGTTACAAAGATTTCTATTCCAAATAAATGCTGTTCTTTTAAACAGTCTATTCATCAAAGAATCCTGCTAAAATTCTGCTAAAAAAATCATGGTTTCCACAAAAATATTAAGCAGAACAACTGTTTTCAACGTTGATAATAATAAGGAATGTTTCTTGAGCAGCAGCTCATATAAAAATGATTTCAGAAGGATCATGTGACACTGTAGACTAGAGTAATGATGTTAAGCTATGCATTAGAGAAATAAATTACATTTTAAAATATGTATTTAAACAGAAAACAAATATTTAAATTAGTAATAGTATTTCACTATATTACTGTTTCTACAGAATTTAAATGCAGCCTTGGTGAGCATAAGCGACTTTTAAAAAATTTTCCTTTATAAACACAACTTTTTTTTTTTTTCCTTAAAATACTAAAACCAAAATAATTTTAAATCACCTTTATGTTGCATTATACATATTCGATGTCAAGGATAACACGGAGAACATCTTTATGTAGACAAAGACATATATTTGGCCTGAAACCACTGTTTTTAATGGTGATTTAATGGTGACAAAATATGGATAAGCAGGTGTTCCTACTTTTGTTATGGTTGTGCAGAAGCTGCAGGTGCTGAGGTGCTTGCTGTGTGGCCCGCAGTCCATTCGGCTCGTGAAGTGCAGAGGTCAGACGCTGTGGATCCACCGAGGTCTTGATGGCCCCCATAGTTCCCCCCGGCCCGCTGCTGACCTCATAGCTGCTGGGGATCTTCACACGGATCAGGTCAGCAATGGCTGCAACAACATCAGTGATGTTCTGAAAGACCACAGTGAAGAATAAGAGGGGTTTAGATATTATATCATACATTATTTGAAATGTAGTAGCTGTGTTTATTGAGGCAAGCATCACTATTCTTATTGCTTATACTTAGGGTTCAGCAGGTTTTTCTTATTGGCAGAAACAACTCACATTTTCTTCAGACAATGTAATAATCTAGTTATTTATACTACTTCTGCTCGCTCCATTTCAACTGACTGCTTGTAATATGAATTTAAATTATCTGTCAAATTTTGTGTATCTGCCCATTCTGTAGCAGGGAAATGGCTGTACTTCTTCCATGTTTTGTTGTACTTGATGTAATGTTCTTGTACTGTCATTCAAGACACATTCTGCAGTGGTGCATCAAGTGATTTGGATAGAAACGGATTTCTCTGGTAAACATCACTGTTTCTCACCTCGGCAGCTGCTGGCTTCAGTGTGATGGCGATGGACACCAGTCCAGTGTTGGAGCCGTTTTCCACTGATCCAAATGGAGAGCCGAAGAACACTGATGAAGGCTCTGTCTTGACCTCTCGTAACCTGACCTCTGAGCCTACAAAATAAGAGGAATAAACAAAAACAGAAAAAAAAAAATCCACTGTGGTCACCCAGCAGAGCACAGAACATTTATAATGTAAGTGTAGGCACAAAATGGAAAGAGTTTATTACCTTTGCCCCTAAAGACAGGAAACATTGGCATTACTGGAGACAGGGCTGGAGAAGGAGGCTCCTCCTTGACCAATGAGAGAGCAGGATAGCGGCTGATCTCCATGCCAACGACACTCTCTGGGGAAGACGACGGGACAAAGCTGTCTGGGGTGTCTCTGTCTTCACAGTGCTCCTGTCCCCTGTGTGTATAAGAAAAATACATTGTGACGTTTTAACTGAGATGCTGAAAAATAGATTTAAAACACAATCACATTCAAAGTTCTGTCAACCTGCTATTTTGTTTCCATTACCTTTACGCACATACCATGGGGATTCTTTAATTGGGGCGCTTTTGAAAGTTTCAAAATAATGAAACTTCTTCAAAAGGGTTTCATCGGTGTTAAAGCATTTGCTCTGGAATAAAAGGCTGAACAAGGCCTTGATCAACCTTCAAGTGGATTTTGGTGTAAATTTTTTTTTTTTTAATTGTGTGATTGTAATGACATTTTTCAGTTTTTGGAGAAAGCGTTGGGCTTGGATTTGGCCTTGGACGAAGGTTAGCTAGCAGTCAATTCAGTTAGAATTTATAAAGAAAAGAAAAAAAAAAAGGAAACTGATTGTTACTGACTTTTACCGATCTTCATGACTTTTAAGATCATGATGTAAACAAATTCTGATCTTCACTCTGAAGTATGGCAGTACAATTACAACTTCTGGTTTTAACATTATAAATGTATTATAGAGGGAAGTTAAAAACCTGTGTAGGAGATAAGCCAAAAACAGAGACATTTTAACTTTCAAAAGTCTCAAAACTTAGGAAAAATAAAGACACAGTAAAAAGTAATTAAACACCATAAAACTCATCCTAGAGGACAGAAAACTTACCCTAAATGAGGAATCAACCCTTTATTTTATGGAATCGACTTCTCATGTGATGCTACTGCACTCTCATTTCACACCTAATGCTAAATCTTATAACATTCAAAACAAATTCATTTATAGTGATGCTAATATTTATTAGCATAAAGATATTAAAATATGTTCTCAAAAATATGGTGTTTTTGTTTAGTTAGGATCAAATATGGGTGCTTGACAGGGAAAAAATTATGTACACTATCATTCAAAATGAAAAAGTACGAGGTCAGCATGATTTCTTAAAGTTGAAGAAATCTGAATTTTCATTAGCCATTACTCCAGTCTCCCTGGTCCCTGCTAATACATCTAGAACTTAGCAAAATTGCAATTATAACTATTCTGTTACTGAAAATACACATTTGAAGGTCAGACTTTGATATAACAGAAATGTTAAAAACATCAATCGGAAGTGTAATCCCAGTTCTTGTTATCTGGCTACTGACCTGAGCTCTTCCTGGTTGTTATGAGGCGGGGTGGGAAGAGAGGCTGGCACATTCACAGTTTTGGGCCCCTGAGCCAGAGCTCGAGCCAGCAGCTCCTCCTCAGCCTTAAACTGCAGCGGTCGAGAAAGCAGCCCTTTGGTGACTGTTCAAACAAAAACATTGGTGTCATTATGAATATTATAATACATTTATTTTTATCTATGTTTTGGGTTGTTGCTATAACTTGTTCACCATCATGGCCAACAATTACGCCACCTTTGCTGGCAAGCTCCTCTGTTGTGGCAAAGCCATTGAGCAACTTCTGGCGCACCACTGGAGGAGGAGTCGGGGGCAGGGAGGCAGGAGGTGTGGGAGGGTTACTCAAATTATTCTGCTGTAGAGAGAGAAAAATATGAGTGACCATCTGCACATCTCATACATGAAATCTAATAAGTGGAGTTTACTGCTGATGTCACGCAACTTGAAGTAGGTCATAAAAAAGCTTCAGCAGCAAATGTACAGTCATGGAGTGTTTTATTAGCTGCTCTTAATTACCTTGTAAATCAGCTGGGAGTAATAGTCAGAGACACCGTCCAATGAGGCGCTCCCAAATGTGCCCGAGAGATGGCTCTCTCCGTCCAGCTGTCCGCCCCCAAAGGGCACGAAATGGGCAAAGTTCACCCCCACCAGAGGCTCCATTAGGGGCAAGAGAGAAAGCTGCTGGTGCAGTGAAACAATGAGACACAAAGAGAGACACAAGGGAAACGTGAGATAAAGGTCATGCTTAGAAAAACCTGCACTCATGAGGTCCTATATGAATGTTATTAAGAAAACTGACAACTTCTCATGTGATGAGCAAAAGGTATGAGATACATCTTATGCTAAGACCCTTTAATCGTTTGAAAAAATTTGAATTTCACAGTGATGATATTTACTATTATATTAAAAGACAGAATATACTTTAATTAAAAAAGATATTAAAATGTTATTAAAACAGAATTAAATTGATTTGATTGATTTAGTATATAGTTAGATTGAACCAAATATGGATGCCCTCTCAAAAATACAGAAAAAATAACTTTACTGTTGAAACGTTTGGCGTCAATACGATATTTAAATGTTTTTAAAAGTCTCTTATGAACACCAAGGCTGCATTTATTTTGAGCAAAAATACAGTAAAACTGTACTGTGAAATATCATTACAATTTAAAACATTTTAAAAAGTTTTCTATTTAAATATATTTTATTCCTGCAACGCAAAGCTGAATTTTCAGCATCATTAGTCTTCAGTGTCACATGATCCTTCAGAAATAATTCTAATATGCTGATTTGCTGCTCAAGAAACATCTCTTCTTCTTCTTATTTTAAATGTCTTTATTGTCACTTTAAAACAATTTAATGAATAAAAGACAAAAAACAAAAGAATTGTTAAATTGCTGACAAAACACATATGTAATGAGCAACTTTTTTGATAGAGAAAACTTCAGTCAGGAGATTTTAAAACTGCTGTGTCGATTCCAGATTCCTCATTCATAGAGCTCATTATCTATACCAGTGACTTTCTTTCATGTGATGAGCGTTCATAATGCCTCACAGCACCATCCTCCTTTGTACTGTGATTTCTATTGTGATGATACGCCAGACATGAGTTGACATGGCACAGTCTCTCCTGTCTGTAATCATGTCTGAGATTAAAACCAGAACATGCTAGACTCTTTCTCATAGTGCATGACAAAGTGGCTTCGACAACCACATATATACCAGACCACCGTAACTCAAGAAATTATTATAGCAATGCAAAAAGTGTATGATATCTAACATTGAGTGGATTTGCTACAGCAAAAATCACTTTCTTTATTAGCATTTAGTCTTTTTTCCTCAGTAAAAATACATAAACGTCCTCAAAAGATACATTTAGAAAGGTTTAGAAACACTTTACAAAAAGGTTCCATTATGTTAATTACATTAGTTGACAAACTAACAATGAAAATAATTTTAAAGCATTTATTAATCTTAGTTAATGTTGATTCCTACATTTTCTAATATATTATTAAAATCAATTTATGATTTATAAAAGATCATGTGACTGAAGACTGGAGTAAAATTCAACTTTGCCATGGAATAAATAAAACTTGAAAATAAATTATTGAGAGACTTGAAAAATGAACACTTTATTAATATTGCTCATAATGCTAAATGATAAGCTGCAGTGTGAGTCAAAAAGAACACATTTCTTGTTTGGTATTTATGAAGGGATCCCTACTGACAGGGCTGTGACAGACTGAAAATAAAAAGGATTTTTCGTCGTACCTGTTTTAACTGGGTCATCACTGGCTCAGTAGAGGAATACACTGCTTGATTCTCGTCCCCTTCTTTCTTCCGCTTTTTACAGCGGGGAGTGGGTCTGTCTCCATTCTTGGGTGCCCTCTTGTTCCTCTGTTTCTTCTTGTCCTCTGGAAGTAATGGTCCAGGGAAATCAGGGTGGTTTGAATCTGAAAATGTCTGTGGGGATGGAAAAATGACACCGTTAAGACAAAGAGTTCATAAATACACATGTATTAAAATGAAAATGATGCATCCTGAATCACTCACCCCAGTGCTGTCCATGGAGCTCTGTCGCAGAAATGCTTTGTAGTCTGTGGATCCCTCTTCCTCTGACCTCAAACGGTCTTCAGACCTCTGGTGGGGCAGTGCAGGAGGTGGAGTCCTCTTATTCTTCAGGAGGTGTTTGAGGAGTTCATTCCCAGCATCTCCTTTGAAGCTGTTGGCTGGACTTTGGCTCGCAGGATGAGGCAGCATTCCTTCCCTCTCTCCCTCTACCTTGACCATGCCTAGTCCCATTTCCACCTCCAGTCCCTTATGCCCGTGGCAGTCACTCGCCTCCACCTTCTCCAATTTGATGTTGGACAGGATCCTGTCATGCATCTCCTGTTGGGTCATGGCCATCTCTGGCCCTCCACCACAGTTGCCTTCAGAGAGCTGGCTCTCCAGCTCAGAGTGGGGCTGGCTGCTCATGGAGCCTGGTGTAGACGATCCAGGCTGGGACATCTCGCAGAACTCATGGTCGCCGAAGACCATTGGGTTCCTTGTCGGTGTGGATGATGTATCTGACACGCAGGGTGTTAACGGGGCTGTCAGATCCGAGTGAGGTGTGGAAGGAGCTCTCAGGGACTCACAATCATCATCTTTCTTCTTCTTGCGGTTCCTTTTCTTCTTGCCCTTCTCCTCTGGAATGATGTTGGAGTACAGCTGGATAAGTGACGGACCGGGACCTGGAAAGTTTGGAGGCAAGGGCGTGGGACCCTCCATTGGAAACTGATGCGCTTGAGTTGGATTCTGAGGCATCATGTTTGGCCCAGGATATCTCTGAGGTCTAGCTTGTGCTTGGACAAAGTTAGGCCCATGGGGTGCTAGGTTCTCTGAAACAAACCCCGGTCCCATTTCCTGAGGGAATGGACCGTTACCCATCATTGGTCTGGATGGTCCTCCAACGAACCCTGGTTGCATGCCTTGCTGCTGTGGAAATGGTGGACCTTGCATCTGCTGCTGCATTCTGGGTGGCTGTATGAAGTCCTGCGGTAGCTCCTGGTTATAAAAAGGCATTTGGGACAAGGCCCTCATGGTGCCATCTTGGCAGTTAGGGACTTGCTGTTGCTCCATGCAGTGTTTCACCCGCTGCCTTTCCACCTCCTTCATGAGCTGCACCCTTTGCCTCTCCTGCTGCTCGTGTAGTCGCTCCTTACGCTCACGTTCCTGGAAGCCTTCACTAAATGGGTTGGTATCGTCGAAATTCACGCCCCCCGCCTGCCCCTGACCGGGCCTAGCCACTGCCGGCTGCGGAGGCTGTGCCTGCACTACTTGAGCGGGCATTACTCCTGGCATCTGAGGTCCTCCACTGGGAACAGGTGCACCAGGGTGCCAACCTGCTGTGTTGCTCACATTAGCTGCATCTGGTTGGCTAGGGTGGAGACGAATGGGCATCATGGGACCCATCATAGGTTGGTTCACTGGGGGCCCAACTGGCATCATACCAGCATGAGGCTGCATTGGTGGCATTCCATGCATCATTGCAGGCTGCATGCCACCTTGTTGCTGCTGTTTAACCCTGTACTCCTCTATCAGCTCTGCATGCTCCTTCTGCTGTTTGCGAATCTGGAAAAAACAGACACATTTTACATTTAAAAATCTTAAATTGGACTGTTGAGGAATAGGGAATATGTTCTTGCCTCTATAATATATAGTGGTGAATCCTTGAAACAATGTATGAATTAAGCCAACAATGGTATTTTAGAAATAATACTCTTCATTAGACAAGAATTCATTGTAAATGTAGCAGTATGTCTTACATCAGAAAATATTATTTCATTATATACTACGGGGCTGTTGAATGCTTGAATGTGATTGGCTGATGAATGTTCTAAGGTGTGCAATTATTTTCAGGGAAACACACGGAAAAAG
>NW_015555703.1:901241-922247 GCF_001515605.1 Sinocyclocheilus anshuiensis
CACTCACTCACTCACTCACTCACTCACTCTCAACAACAGAGATGTTGGATGAGATGCGTAAGAAATTAGTCCTACAAATATGATAGGTTTAAGGACAAAAACCTGAAAAATGTCTTGAAATACAATATCTGAACAATATTTGAGGTGTGGTAACCATAGTATAAGCAGAATAATCGACTCCTGTCTGTTGAATTATTAGAAAATAATGCACACCCGAGCTTGAGGAAAGATAGCTGACGCTTCATGTCCTGGCCACATCACCACCTCGGGTGTGCATTATTTTATAATAATTCAATGGCCCGTCGTCAATATTCCTTAGGTATATTACCATTTCAATTTGTACAAACCATAGCTGAACCACAGATTTAACAGATATTTATTATCAGAATGTGTTCTGTCCTTGATTACTGCAAAAAACTTGTTAGTGTAAATGATAATTTCTAACTTTGACTATTACAAAGAGAAACAGTCATCCAAATATTTAAGTACTTAAGGAATCTGTATTCACTGTTAACAATTCTGAAAAACTACTAAATAATGAGATGATTAAGTTCACACTAAGGACAATAACTATCTATAGTTTTAATAACTGTTCTAATTTTGGGAGAATAGTGACGTCCATGCCACAACTTTAGCGCTAACAACACAGAGGAACAATATCATTTGAATCACTTTCAGAGTGTTTTGTTTTCCATCTGATGAAAGATAAAGCCGATCAGATTCACCTGACTTTAAAGAGCTTGATCATTTAAAGCAGCAGACAACAACTGTAGCACACACTTATATTAAACAGATGGTTATCATCCATTGGTGTGGACCTATTGTTATAGTTATTGTTCTTGGTGTGAATTGGCCTTAAATCAAATAACAAGGTGCATTGTTTTCAATGATGAAATGATATGTGTATTGTAATTTACTTTTCAACACTATCAAAATACTTTTTTGAGATTGTTATAAACTGAAAACTGTTTAAATCCACAAATGACTGATATTATGTGTGTGCTTTACCTGTTCCAGCTGTTTCTGCACCACACCCTGCTGTTCTGTCACATGTTTCAGCTGCTCTGCATCCTCATCAGGAAACTCTCGTCCTGCTTTCTTGGCAGTTCTCTGCTTGGCTGACAGGGCCTTTTTTGACTTTCTGTGGGCCCCAATCTGCTCCTCCAAATACTTCTGCTGCATCTGAAGCAGCTGCTGGGTTTCCCTGAGCCAGTCCTCATACTGAACCTTCTGTGCGTCACCTTGATGGGGGAAAGATTGGAATTAATTACTAGCATACATACAAACACATTTACAGATACATGTTTGTGATTAAATGTAAAACGGCAATTTAATATATGCTTAGTTTTGAATTACATTACACATTATACACATCTTTATACAATATGGACTGTATTACTAATCTATAACTATTAAAGACTTACGGGCAAATCCTGTCCCAAAATTTGGGGGATTGGGTCGTGCCATGTGAGGAGTAAGTTTGCCATCCTAAATGAGAAATTAACAGTATATACTTTATGAGTATTATTGTACTCATAATTTGAAGGTGAATGTCCTAAAAACAAAGGAAATGGTGTTTGATTTCAGACGGAAGACAAATGCTGTTTTGCCATTGACTATTAATGGTCAGGACATTGAAAATGTTCAATGTTTTAAGTTTCTCGGGACTACTATCTCTGCAACGTTAAAGTGGGACGACAACCTAAGAGGCATTATTAAAAAATCTCATCAAAGGCTTTTTTTCTTAAGACAGCTTAAAAAGTTTGGCGTATCTAAAGTTGGTATGTTAAATTTTTATAGAGCTGTCATTGAAAGCGTGCTGACTTTCTCACTTATAGTGTGGTTTGGCAGCTCCACAGTTCAGCAGAGAAGTCAGATTAGTAACAACTCGGGTTGCTTCGAAAATTATTGGTTGTGATCTTCCCACTATTGATGAGATCTATGTTTCACTTTTGCAGAAAAAAGGTTTAACAATCCTGAAAGATCCCTTACATCCAGCCAGACACCTCTTTACGCCTCTTCCTTCAGGCAGACGCCTCAGAGCAATTAAAACTAAGTCTACACGTTTTTTGAACAGCACTTATTGTAGGATTGTTCATGCTCTTAATTCCTCTGGTGTCTATGCATCTGTATTTCACTCCTTATAATTGATAGGACATAGATAGTTGTGTATGTGTATGTATTTATATATTGTATGTATTTTAATGTTTGTTATTATTGTTGATGAGCTCACCAAGAAAAATTCCAAACAACTAGGGTGTTTGGCAATAAATAAATAAATAAATAAATAAACAAACAGAACAAAGAGACAATCATTATGGACTTGAACTGCAAACCTTTTTTTTTTTTTTTTTGCATTGACTAAAGAAGAAAATCTGCCAAATTCTAAGAAATACAGCTACTGATTACTACACACTTATTGGTAGGTAAAGGAAAATCAAATTAGCCAACATATTTTATAAACACACGAGATTTAGGCGTTCAAATTTGGCTGAAATCTGCTAAATTTTCTGCAGAGTTCTACAGGCTCAGATTCCATGTGGACCTGCTGATAAGAAGAAATCTGATTTGAGTCTCACCTGTCCAGCCAACTGCATTGGAGTTATACCTCCATCAGGGTCTGATACCGCCTGCTCTGTCTGGACACTAATTGAGATTTTGTGAAGGAGAATAATGGAAGAGCCATTACTGCAAAAGCTCATACACTGAAATAAATCGAATAATATTTCAGTCAAATAAACGAGCCCATTAACTCACTTGTTCATCACCATAGGAGACATTCCCATGTTATTCTGGACCATCATTTTATTGATTCCTTTCAATGCAACCATCTTTGCCTTCATTATGGGGTCTGTGATAGCATCAAAATCTGAATAAATCAATGGAAAAGTATGCAAATTTAAGCAAATTATAGTCAAGTACACAGTTTCTTAAAAAATATAAAGTACAAATATTAAATTGTTTAGCTTGTGATAAACGGAGTAAAAATGTGTTTTAATGGATTATTCTGTTAAATATAAGTAAAGCTCTATCCACAGCATCTGCAGCATGGTACTGATTACCACCAACAAAAAATTTCAAACATCAGTTTGTAAAAACAAAAGAAGTTTTACTTTCAAATCAAAGTTTATGCACCAATTCCATCAGAAGTGCATTGCATATATATGCCATTTACTCAAAATTACAATCAAAATTACTCACAGTCAGGATTGCCAGCCGAACAGCAGGTTGAAACTGTTCAAAACTGTTAAAATTTAGCAGTTTGTGCAAAACCACATTTTTTAAATAGTTGCAGTAAAGTAGTTCTATGTGCACAATGAAATAGTCAAATGTTGTACAATGAGTTTCTTATCTTTTCAGTCTTTGACCAGCCGTTTGCCACATGCAAAACAGACAAAGGCCTAATCTCGCATAAAGGAAGAACAAAATTACAATACTCATTATATTTGCTACCCCTTACCTATGTTAGGGAAGAATGACTCGCTGGAACGCTGTCTTATCATAGCTTGCATTTGCTTCTGCTGCTGCTGCTCCTGTCTCTCCTGATCCAGGAGGTCTTGGAGAAGAAGTGGCTGCTCTTCCAGAAGCAGTGGTCTGTTCTGATGGCCTTCCTGTGACAGCATCGCCTGTTGAGTAAGAATACTGTGTTGTTCCCCTGAGAGTACAGCATCCTTTTGATCAATACCAAAAATATGGCTTTGTTGCTGTTCCTGAATGGAGCCTGGGACTTCTAATGCACTTTCACCATGAGAAAACACCAAAGACTGGTCAATACTGAGGCCAGGATCCATCCCCTGCACTGAGAAGTTTCCTTGCCCCAGCATAGTGCTACTGAGTGACATGGTAGCTTCCTGATTTGGAGGGTTGCTTTGTGCCGCTGACTGTCCACAGTGTTCCTGCTTCTGTGATTCACCTTCTAGTGGTACATTGACCAGCATGCTTGAAAGCACTGGAGTAGCATCGGGGTGAATTCCAGACTTTGGAACCTGTAAACTGGCATCAATATCATTTTCAAAGCAAGTTTGATTAATGGCAGCACTATCATTTACCTGATTCTTACAAGAGGTGTCTTGGGACAAGCAATCTTTAATTCCATTTTTGCTATCCTCTTCTGTTTTCAAGGAAACCAGCACCTGATCCTGGGGAACGTCTTGACTGATGTGACCTTGAGATTGAGCAGTATTGACCACTTCCTTCGCTGTCGATGTAGAGCATGATGATGATGAGCCATCAAAACTATCAGTCTTTTTCTCTGCTTTTGTCTTTTGGAAATCAGACGTCTCAGTGTGGTCTTCTATTGGATCACTGAGATCCAGGTCCTCGCTAAGATCTAAATCAGCATCAGCATAAGCAATTATATCAAATTTCCCAGACGTTAAGAAGTCATCTAGATGCAGGTCATTTGTTTCAAGATCCAAGTCCTTTCCATCATCTGGATCGAGATTTAGGTTCTCTAAATCGGCATCGACAAGGTCCTTCACCTCAACATCTTCAAGGTCCTTCACAGCAGATTCATCAGTATCGATTTTCTCCTCAGGTACTTCATTTGTGGATAAAGGGACCTCATTGTTTTGTACAGCAGATGTAGCAGCAATACTTGTGAGTAAGGGAGCACTGAGAGTCTCGTTGGAAGCAGGTTGGCTTATAGACCTTGTCAGGGGGATATGTGGATGTCCAGCTCTCAACGGAATATTGGCCTGCTGTAAATTCCCCAAGCTGAGAGATGCCTGCATCTGCGTATTAGCTACCTGAGACTGATTCATTGTTGTGTCCATTGGTTTTGGAATCTGATTGAAGGGGAATCCCATTTCTTGGCCACCCATGAAACCTGGGGGTCGTTGCTGTGAGGGCGATTCCATTCCATTTCCCTGCATAGTAGGAGTTCCAAAGGGAAGCTGCAGTCTGCTATCTGGCACTCTGTGTCTCAGTTCTATGAAGGGCTGCCCCATGATGTTGTGCTGTTGCACGTGCATGCCACTAGGAGGCAAATGTAAGGTTACTAAAGGGTTGCCTCCTACTGATTTTCCCAAATCCATAGATATGGATCTTCTCATCTGTGGATGAGTTTCAATTATTGGGTCCTGCATCTGATGAGGCCTTGGAGCTCCCAGAGGGTCTTGGACATTAGGAGTGATGGGCATCCTAAAATCAACAGGAGAACATTATTATTTTTGCAGTGTTTGAAAAACTTTAGTCCCTAAATTTCATACAAATGTTTTGAAGTATATAAAATCACCCACCTTGGCCCAAGCTGCCTTATATTTGAGTCAGCATCCACAGGAAACTGTGGTCTAGGAAACTGGCCTTCAGAGAAATGCCCCTGCTGATCTCCTGGGAATGGCCCATGGAACCTCTGAGGGGCTCTTACAGCTCCGGAACCAGGATATGGTGGTGGCGGGCGATTAAACATTTCACTCTGTTGGCCTGTAGACTCCTGACTCCAGCGCTGAGGGGTTCCTGGAGGCATGGTCAGAGGATGATCCTGTACACCCTTATCTTGACGTATGGCACTTTTCTGCTGTTGCTGTTTGAGGATCAACTCTCGAATACGCTGACGCTGTGAACAAATTAACGTTGTGTTAAATGTTGTTGTACAAATTATATATTGTAACTAATACAGTGCACTTAATAAAACAAATAAACCATCTTAAATAGAGTAGCAACAAAATAAAACAACACCTGTCTGAGTCTTTCCTCAGCTTCTGCAAGAGGTACCGTTTGAGCTTCAGAGCTGGGCTGGCCCATGGTGTGGGAACTGATACTCTGTACCAAACCTTGATGCTCTTTGTTTTCTCCACACTGAGGATGTGGAAGCATGGGGGCCTGCTCAAAAGGGTCATGGATGGGAGTTTGATCGGGTCGACTGGATAGCAGCTGAGATCCGGTTTCGTCTGTCATGCCCAGATGTTTGAGGGGCTGAGGTCCATGTTTTGTTGGACTGGCAAATGTGTCTTGCATCAAGACTTGAGGAGGAGAGAATGGATCTTGATTAGACATGGACCCAGGTCCCAAGCCCTGTCTGACACCTCCAGGATGAGGTGTTCGTAAGGGATGTGCACATGAATCATTAGGTAATGACTGGGACCTTCCCACTGACTGTGCATGAGGATCGGGCCCAACAGTGCGTGGCAGTCCGGGAGGTTGAATAAAAGGATCAGGAGTCCTTTGGTGACTTGGAGACTTGGGGAACCGGTCTGCCATTCCTGAGCGTGGGGTACCAGGGGGTTGTGCGTAAGGGTCCATTGACATAGGGGACATTATGCGGTTTTGAGTCTGCTGCTGAGACTGTTGAGAGGGCTGATTCATCATGACCAGATGGCGAGATACAGGCTGCTGAGAGTAGGGTTCAGGGTCATGTGGTCTAGGTGTGCCTGGCATTCTAGCGTATGGGTTAGAAAATGGAGACTGGGTAAAAGGGTCACTTGAAGGTCTTGGTGTAGCAGGTTGTTGTCCATAGGGATCACACTGGGAATAGTCTGGCCGAGGGGTGGAGGGGGCTCGAGCATATGGATTACAGGAAGGCTGGCGTGCCATTGGCCCAGGCTGAGAAAAAGGGAGGGTTTGGGGCTGTCGTGGAACCCTTTGATTTGCATAGCCATCACTAACTGCAGGACGAGGAGTGAGCGGAGGCTGCGCATAAGGATCATTCTGTTGATTCTGGGAGAATCCCTCAGAGGAACGAGGGGGCATCATTGGTCTTTCGAAGGGATCCCCACTTGCTCTCCGGGCAAGCATACCTGCATATTGTTCCTGAGTCTGAGGGGGTGGCATAGGGGTTTTAAAGACCTGGACGGACCCTGATTCATTGCTGCCTGGGATAGGTGTGAGTAAAGGACGAGCATATGGGTCTGAGAGTATCATCCTGCCCTGAGGCATCCTCTGGTAGGCTTCCTTTCTCACAGACACCCTAGAGAATGGATCATGGCCTGGGGAGCCAATAAGATGCCTCCCTTCCAAAGTCTGACTAGCTCTGGGAGGGCACATAGGTTTGAGAAAAGGGTCTGGAGCTCCTGCTGGCCTTGGGGTGTCTGGGGGCTTGGCATAGGGGTCATTACATATGGCTGTTGGAGAGCCAATTGGCTCTGAAAGACCTCTGGGAGATTTCCCTGATTCTGAGTTATGGCGTGGATTTCCCTGCCCAGTAGTTGGTGGTCTGGGTGTGCCTACCATTTTGGTGTAGGGATCCCAGGGTGAGGATGGTCTAGAGCCAGAGGAGCTTGGGGAGAACATCTGAGGGCTCTGTGGCTGAGATCCTGAAGATGGGGGTGGTGGATGAGGGCGCAAAAAGACGTCATCTGGGGAACACGATGTGGGCGTGCCGGGCAGTTGTGACTTTGAAACCTCATTTTTTGAACTGGGCTGCTTGGGAGACATGTTCCCATTGTTAGAATGCACAAACACTGGACTCTTCAGGTTACTGGAAGAGTCATGTTCAGATTGGCTGATTGACGGGAGCGGTTGCTGCTGCTGCTGTTGAAGTTGTTCATTCTTCACCTGCTCAAGTTTCTGTGTAGCTTCAATCCTAGCTTGCTGCTTACTTTTCTGTCTCATTTGCTGCAACAAGTGGAAAAAATATATATTAATGATTAAATAATAAGAAAATGTACCATATGTGATTTATTTAAAATACATAATGTATTACAATTACAATAAAATTCATTCAATAGTAATAAATCAAACCAAATTATCTGTTGACAAGCTTAATTACTTCTTGGCAAAAGGGAACACACAGATGTAACTCATTTGAAGTTCTGAGAAGTTCCTAAGATGTCCGAGTTTATGCATGAAGAAAATATCACATTTCAAACATTTTTCATATTCCTTTCTGCCCTCTCAAGTAAACAAATATGCTTTAGTAGAGTTTATTCCGAAGGCTGCCCATGCAAACATTTCAACATTAAAAACAGTAGCACAAAATGCAGTTGTGACACATTTGTTACACGTTTGTTGTTTTTAATGTTGCGCTCTCAATGAAAAATTAAACTTGTGTCTCAGTTCTACAAATTAGACAATTAAAGACGTAGAGATGCCATTTATATCATTTACTTGCTGTTGACAAAACCAAAACATTTCTGGCAGTCAACAATTTAGCTCTTTTCCAAACAAATGTCTATAGAAGACTTACCTGTCTATACTTCCATTCTTGTTCATGCTCTGATTCCTTGTGCTTCAGTGGATCGTTGAACAGTAATTCTGGGTCCAGTGGTGGAATAGCAGGATCAAACACTTCTAAAGGCTGCTGTGGCTGAGGTGGCTGCCTCTTAATGGTCTCGTTGGACATTTGAACTTTGTTAATGCGTAGGGCTGCCCTGTTATCTCTGGCCTTTTGCTGTGAATGGCAGAGTGGTTGTGCAGTGTTGATATCAAAGAAAGACCACTGAAATTCAAAGGTTGCATAAATTTGCTAAAATTACATGGTTTTTAGACTAATTGTCTAAAAGCTTTTTTTTTTTACTTTAAGTGGCACTCCTTCCCTTTAATCGTATCTTTTTAAATGTATTTATCTCTTAGACCGTAATGAGCTCCTTGGGTCCAATCTATTCTTTTGACTTTTGAGCAACACTCAAGAGTCCCTTTATCCTGTTGAAATAAATTCCAAGCTTTTTAGTGGCGGCCTGATCCTGGTCTAGCGGGTAGACCAACATAGCCACGTTATTCACCAGCAAAATTTAGCAGGTGAAGCCATTCGACACACCAGCACATCAGCATTCAAAACACTGTATATGCTGGTTCACCAGAAAACCAGCTTCCCATGCTGGTGGTGATGATGCTAAACTCAAATGTATTGCAGCAGATACTGTGTTAACTTACCACATATGGAGCCCGGTCCTGTGAACTTGCTTTTCTCCACAGTTTTGCAATTTGTTTCACTCGTGTTGACCAGTCTGTAAGGTTATAACATTAAAATAAAAGTATCTATTAGAAGAATAACATTGAGGGATATTAAGAAGAGATGCAAATCTAAATATACCATATTGACTTTCTTAACTGCATTAATATATGTTAGATTACATACGAAATATAGTAAAATGGATTGCTAATAGCAATTTGTTTTGATTGTAACACATAGTACTTTATTGATTTTCAAAGCTGCTAATGACAGATCACTTTGAAGTCCCTTGGCTGACCTGGATATTCCTCCTTGAGGTTTGGGAAGTTGACATTAGTGTACAGGACCGGTGCAACCGTGGCAAGTTCTCCAAGCGTTTCTTCTTTCTCCCACTTCAGAGTGCTTTTCTGTGCGGTGGACATGGAGTCTCCCTCCACCTCAGAGACGGCGGCTGGAGCAGAGGCAGAAGCTGACCCTGTAGCGGACCACGGACCAGCAGTCTCCTGCACTATCAGATTGAACTTCCTGTCCCTGTGCAGTAGATATAATAAATGTCATCTAGAAATACTGATTTTATCTTACTAGGTCACAGTATTTTCACCTACTGAACAAGAAAAGACTAACACAAATGTAGTCTGTTCATTTTTTATCAGTATTGCAATTTAGATATGTGTGGGTGTGCATATGTCTGAAGCAGATATACTCATGGCTGACCTAAGATTGTCTGAGAAAGGCATGCGCTGCATTGAAGGGATATTTTGAGTCATATCAGGCTCTGCTCCGGGACCAATTTGGGACTGTGAAAACTGCTGTTTGGGTTCCATCAAACCATTCATCACTGGCATTCGTGAAGACATTCCTGTAGAAAAACATAATACAACTGACCAACGGTGCATACAACAATGTCTGCTCTTCAAGATTTATCACAGTGAATATAATTCCGTTTGATTCACCTGAGAATGAACAACCTCAGTTTGTAAAAACAAACAAAAAGGTGTTTACAGTAATGCACTTAAGGGATGAGTCAAAATGCCATAGACGCCA
Organism: Sinocyclocheilus anshuiensis; assembly: GCF_001515605.1. Classification (NCBI taxonomy): domain Eukaryota; kingdom Metazoa; phylum Chordata; class Actinopteri; order Cypriniformes; family Cyprinidae; genus Sinocyclocheilus; species Sinocyclocheilus anshuiensis. The sequence continues at coordinate 911,116 of NW_015555703.1, forward strand.
TTGATTGAGCTTTTACAAAACACAGAACATTCCGGTAAAGGTGAAATTTATGATTTTTGAAGAATGTGCAAATGCCATCAACACCGAATTACAAATATAATGTCAAACAGGTTTCTTGAACGCTCCCCCTGTCTGTCATTGGCCAAACAGAAAGTCTCAACCAAAAAACCCCAAAACCATGCTGGTTCAACAATATAGATTTCTTTAATGATTATGCTCAAATAATGCAGAATTGTTTTGACAACACCAGACTGTTCACACTCTTTTGAAAGTCAACCTATGAATGCTGCACTTACAGTTGTCTGTGCATTAAAACCAGCATGGGAGTATTTTAACATGGAAAATATGACACACATCATACATAGACAAATGTTACCAACAAAAGACAACTGCTAAATTAGTCTTAACCATATCATGGTTTCAAACATTCAGGGCTCCAGACTAACATCTGAGAGCAGTGGCTCCAGCGCCACTAAATTCTACAGATGGTGGCGCCAGAAACATATTTGGTAGCGTTGGGGGGTGGTCTGTGGGGGTATTAAAAATAAAGATAATTTAATCATAAAATTACTATTGTTTTGCAATAAGTGCAGTTACTATTAATATTTTACGTAATAAAACATGTTTATTTCTCTGTAATACACATTTGACAGTAAAGCACAGACCTTGAGTTGGGAAGCATGTTTACTTTCATTAACAACAGTAACGTGCAAAATCAAATGTTTTTTATGGAAAATTTATATATTCTACTCTTATTAAATGTACCATTATTCTTCCATATTATCATACTGAACTGACCGACAACTTCAGTGATTATAAATGGAGCACCCTTTACTTGCTTTATGTGTGATTCAGTCACAAATTGAAGAAAAGTTTGTTTTTCAAGGCACTTTGTGACTTTTCTTTCTTCATACTCAAAAAAGTGCAAAACTTTGACAAAATTTGATTTCTTGATAATTTGATATTTTACAATGGTGATTTTATAATCTCAAAATATAAAGCAAAAAACTAGAAATGAGTGACTAATATGCCAAGTGCTCCTCTGCTGCCGTCTACTGGTTAAAGTGGTAATTTGATGTCTGTTTTGAATTTTACTAAGCGTTTGTTCACCACAAAGTAAATTTTGGTCATCCCATTCAAAATAAAATTTACAGTGGGTATAGAAAAGAATCATCCCCCTTTATTGTTCAACAGGTGTTACCATATCCTTTTATTTATAGTTCCTGTGGTTTACAACCCTGAAAAGAATAATGTAATAACATTAGACTTTGTCTGCCACAACATCATGGTTATAGTTATTCTTACTATTTCTGGTTTTCTACATCAGCGCTGTTTGATCTGTTGAGAATTCTGTGAAGAATTCGAATGCTTTTCACTAGATCTCGCAGCAACCTTATTCATTCTGTGGTGAATTCAAACGCTTCTCAATGGATCTCGCAGCTCTGTGCAGTAACAGTGTCACGAGATCAACACTGGTTCCCGAGTAAACCTGTTCTGAGCTTTGGTCTGAGCTGATAAACGGTCTGCGCTGCGCAGCTCAAACAAGTAACATGTTTCATTATGCTTTTGTTTCGTTTGCCATTTGATGTTTCTCATATGCAACAGAAATGGCAGCACTTATTAGTTGGTCAACGCTGTGGTCCGCTCACAAAAGTTTATAGCACTTGCAAAAAAAATGGTCGCAAAATGCGACGATTTGGTTGCAGTTTGGAGTCCTGATATTCCTTATTTTCCTAAAACAAACCTGAGTTGGGTTGGGAGGGATGTAAACCAGTGCATGCGGGACCTTGCAGGGTTTGAGCTCCCTGGATCTGTTGAGGCATCTGAGGAGATTGGCTGGTGCTGGGGCTCAGGACAGCTGTGAAGAGATCCTCCACATCCTTCCCACCAAGCTCTGCAAGGAATGGGTCAATACTTACAATCGAATGAACACATTCACTGGCAGTTGCTGCTTTGAGTTTATAACCTACCTGGCATTTTGTAGAGTCTGCTGAGAATTGATTCTGTAAGGCAAAAAGATTTGCTGTTTACATTTAGATGTTTAAGTAACAAGTATTACTATTCAACAATGCATACATTTGTTATACAGACCATCAGTGACCATCTTGTCCAGTTCAGGGCTGAGGATGCCATCCAGTGGCTCTTCGGGCACCTGACGTGGGTGAGTTCGGCCTAGATGAGTTTGAGATGAAACAGATGCATCTTCTGTTAAAGGAGCAATGTCCAGACCTATACAAACACATATACAAAAGCACACAAATAATGTCATGTCTATCTCGACAAACTAAAATGACAAACCACCGGACCCTGGTGTCCTGAAATTGGGTTAGTCATAGTTGATCTTAATAAACTGAAGGAACAGCTCACCTAAAAATACAAAATGTTCTTTTATTCACCCTCATAAAGTTTCATATCTGTATAACTCTGTTTCATTTGTCGAACATACGCAAAAAATAACTTTTGCCTCAATAAACTCCTATTTTGTTGATTATTAATAGTTAGTATGCTAGTTGTTCAGTTTAGGTATGGGGTAGGATTAAGGGATCTAAAATATGGTCATGCAGCCATATTTTACAAACCAAGCTGACTTCACAGAAGTGGCAACGAAAGCCGACAGTTTGTCGCTTTGTGTCGGCTGCGTCTGGACCGAAAAGCTGCACTTGATCACACCGCACAGACTACATCCGACTGCAAACTAGTATGTGCGTTCTGTGCATGCGTGCAAGGAATTAACTGTCTATATCAACAGGTATCAATAGTATCAAGCGTAGCGTGAGTTCTGGCAAGTCACGATAGTAAAACTTGCATCAGCTGACTCTCAGCTGATCCACGTCTACCTATAGGCATACGATACCTATCACTACTTCCTTATATAAGGTCCATTCAGTATTATTCAGCAGCTTATCGCTTTGCTCAGGAGCTAATTACCCTCCTCCATCCCCAACTCCTCCTCTTGTCCACAGTCAGGACTTGGCAATCGATATTCCTCGTTGAGTCACACTCTTTATCCTGAATCATATTGTTACATTAAATTGTCACTCTGCTACATTAATGTTGGTTCTGTTCTGTTTATCCCAGGGGGTTATAACCAGTGTTGGGGAAAGTTACTTTTAAAAGTAATGCATTACAATATTGAGTTACTCCATAAAAAAGTAACTAATTACATTACTTAGTTACTTTTTATGGAAAGTAATGCGTTACTTTACTAGTTACTTGAAAAAAAGTAATCTGATTACGCAACTTGCGTTACTTGTAATATATTACCCCCAACACTGCTTATAACTGCTCTCCCTGCTCCTATCCATGCTAGGGTGCATGGACGGGCAGGAGTTTTTGCCCAGAACAGAACCATATCTTTGACGATAGCGGTCCTGACAGAACTATAAACATCAAACCAAGACCAAAGGATATACGAGATATACGCAGATATATGAAACATAAAACAAAGCAGCACTTGCTTGCCACTTTGAATATCAGTTATGTTGATAACTTTCTTAATTTTAAGATGCTCATGTTGTCATGAAAATATTCGCATATTGAATGCTGTTTTATACATTAAAAAGTCTTCTCTCTCTGTGCTCTCTTAATTTGCTCGTTTTCACCACTTTTGCTTTAATTCTAGTGCACTGAGTCCTTTGCTAAACTGAACATCCAATCAGAGCTCTCTTACCGACACCGATTCAACATGTTGAATCAGGAAAACTGCCACAGACGAGATCCGACGTGTGGAACACACCAAAACAACAAACCCGTAAGATGCTCACCGACGGCCCGGCGGTCAGCATGGTGTGTCCAGACCTTTATAAGTACTCATAAACATCCAATATGCTAGTAATATGTATGCTAATAAGGCAACTAGTTATTAGTGAGAATTGGTCCCTAAACTAAAGTGTTACCAAAAGCATTCTTCAAAATATTTTTTGTGTTCCATATAAAAAAGTCATACAGATTTGGAATAACATGAGGGTAAATAATGATAGAATTTTCATTTTTGGGTGAACTCTCTCTTTAACATAATTAAAACTAATAAGCAAAACCAGACCAGAGCAGGTTGTGATTACCTGAGTCATATCTGACGCAAACGAAACTGAATAAACAACTTGTGCTGCAAAAATAATTCAAACAGAAATACTACTGTGTGCTCTGAGGGAGGTCAGACCGCCTCGTCCTCCAAGGCTGTTTTTACAGCAGGGATGAGAGCTCGACATCTTTCACAAATTTCTAGGTTGGTTCCTTTTCATCAAACCAAGGACTCAGTGGATCTCGGTGGAACAGTGTCCCTATTCTTCACTCATCCATTCAGGCAGAGGCCCTGACTGCCGCTCACAGGAGGAAGGCCATTCATCATTGCCTTAGTTTTTCTGAAATGCCTGTCTCTAGAACACCTTGATCACACCTGTTAGTCCAGCACTGCACTGCTGCATCATTCTGAATCTGTTAGGTAATGTAAATGCTTCTGATAGCTGTGCGTTCTGGGATGTTTTACTTGGTGAAACTAAATGGACTGCATGATGCATAATGGTTAGATTCAGGTGCAGTGCACACTGTGGGTGATATGTCAACAATAGAAAAAGTAAAACAAATGTTCCAATAAAACCCAAGCAAAGGGGTGCAAGAGAATAGAAGTAAATAACTTAAAATATGACCATGAGCTCTTACCAAATGGTGAAGGAGAGTACTCAACTTGGAAAGGGCAAAAATCAAGACCTACAAAGACCCAAACCAAACACAATGAGGGATCAGCACCATGAAGAGAGAAAGAAAAATTCTGCAGATGATTCATACACAATGTCAAATAAAATGAGCTAAGAATGAAAAATGGAAATGTCAAGAAAATGAACATAATGACAAGACAATAAAGACCATCTCTTACAGATAATTAAATATTTAGATATTAAACTATTGATTATCTATTTTCAAGCAAAACTAATAAATATGCGTAATTATTGGGTGTAGAAATGTGTGTGTGTGTGTGATAAAAAAAAAAAGGAAAAAAGAATTACCCGTGTGGATTTAACTAACTGCATGTGTTAACGTGTTACATTTGAAAGCCCTATTGAAATGATTGAATTTTAGGTTATATTTGAACATTCTTTGATAGGAATACTTTATATCTATCATCTAAGCACAAGCCTTTATATCAAAAGATTTGAAGATTATGAGAAACTAATTCAGCCAAGTGTATCTACATTTATGACTGGTAACGCAGTTAAAAACTACACTAAGAAAAAGCGACTTTAAAAAAAAAAAAAAGGGAATCCTTATTGTACTGATTTGAAGTGGCTCTTCTGAGAAGAGCCTTTAGGGTGGATTCTCTCAGTGTTGACGCAGGAGCTAGCGTGAACAGCTAGCATTAGCTCAACCAACCAATTATGTCATTCCCATCCCATTCATTCTTCCTTTCTAGGGCTGGGTGATATGATGATAATACAACATCAGTGTGCAGGACTGCTATATGCTATTTACATGTGAGGGTGATACAGAATCATGTAGAGTAATATGAAAATACAGTGGGAAGTGAAATGTGTCTCAAATAAGTCAAGATTAAAGGTTGTTAATAAGTACAGCGCCAGATTTGTTGTTTTTACAGTACTGCATTAATAGAGAATTCCGATGTGTGAATATCGGCTAGAATTTAGAGTCTGAATTATTTGTTTTATAATAGTAGTTTACTGATTTGAATTTTTATTTTTTATTATTATTTTTTTTATTTAGTATATAACAATGGAAAATCCAAATATTTTGAAATATTATTACAATTTGAAATAACGGTTTTCTATTGTAATACATTTTACATTTTAATTTATTTTGTGATGACAAAGCTGAATTTTACGGAAGAGGATTAGGGCCAAGCAATAATAAAAAAATAAAACAATCTCGAGATTGAAGTCATTAAATTTAGAGAAAAAACTTGTTAAATTTCAAGAAAAAAGTCGAGATAAAATGTTGAGATTAAACTCATTAAATTTAGAGAATTAAGTCATTATGTTTCAAGAAAAAACTCATTACATTTCAAGAAAAAAAGTCGAAATAAAATGTTGAGAATAAACATTAAATTGCAAGAAAAAAGTAGAGAATAAAGTTTATTCTCAACATTTTATTTACTTTTTTCTTGAAATTTAACGAGTTATTTTCCTTGAAATTTACCAATTTTTTTCTCGTAATTTAATGAGTTTATTCTCAACATTTTATTTCGACTTTTTTTCTCGAAATTTAACGAGTTTTTTCTCGAAACGACTTCATTCTCAATTTTATAACTTTAATCTCAACTTTTTATATCGACTTTTTTCTTGAAATGTAATGAGTTTTTTCTCAAAATTTAATGACTTTAATCTCGAGATGGTTTTATTTTTTTATTATTGCTTGGCCCTAATCCTCTTCCGTAGAATTTTAAGCATCATTACTCCAGTCTTCAGTGTCACTTGATCCTTCAGAAACCATCTATCTATCTATCTCTGATCTACAGCTTTTGAAAGGTAAATTGTAGGGCTGAGTTTTGACACAAATTTCACAATTCGATTCGATTCTCATTCCAAAGCTTGCGATTCGATTCGATTCAATATCGATTATTTTGGATATATATCAGGTACAGTACTTGCCAAATTTTCTCAAGGAAAAAATCTCTCAACTAATGCTGTAAAATATACATGAGTCAGTTGGTACTACATTACTATAATATTGAAGGTTAAAATTGACTGATTTGTTAAAATTACACTTAAAATAATAAAGTTACAATTACATAATATTTCTACTTCAATTCGTTTTTTAAAAATATATAAACAATGGTGGCTGTCATAAAAACTTGATGGATTTATTCAAACAAATTAAACATTGAAGAACAGTAAAATTTATAATGAATATGTTATATGGTGCATATATTTAACAAAATGCCCCTCTCTACAGTTTATTTTTCTATCTGACTAATGAGTTTATGGTCACCGAATATGTTTTTCTGAGCTAAATGTGACATTACATGACATTGTTTACAAGCCGTTATATTGACGTCTTTGTGCGGCTGAAACACTGATTGAGTGACTGATTTAGTCATGTTTATTTTGTGCTGAAACTGGTATTAATGTGGAGGAGATGATCAGTTCACGTGCGCCTCGCGCTGCCGCGTCTACAGCAATCTGTCACTCCACATTAAACAAAACGTCATTTATTGTTTAAATACTGCAATACAATGGACAGAATTTGAAATCTGAGACTTTGTTTCATATTAAAAGTACCAAAGCACAATGCTTATTGCGATATATTGGATGGGAAGCACCCTTCAATGTTCCGTCCATTAACTGAAAACAGGCTAGAATAATCGATTCTTGGGATTTAAGAATCGATATCGTTACGTAAAAATGACAATCGATTAATATAGAGATATCGATATTTTTTACCCAGCCATAGTAAATTGCAATTTAGCAGGATTTTCTCAAAATATGCTTTCCACACGATTACGTAATTTATGCGCACATTTTCTGTTATATTTTCAGCAAAAAAAACCCTGTATTTTCATATAAAGTGCATCTGCTGAAAAGTTGATACTGATTCCAGAGAACTGCAGCTTAGAAATTATCTCATATTGTGTGGCTTGTTTTGCAGAGATCTGCCATAGCTTTTCCAAGAGAATGTGACTTATGATATTTGCCTGGTAGATGAAAAACCCCACAAACTTGCATTGAAGGACCCGAGCCATATCTAGACACCAAATATCACAGAGAATTTGAGCCAGCAACCACCAAAAACAACCTCGCAAAAACTAAGCAATGGCCTGACAACCACCCAGTACACCTCAATAAAGTGATGGTATATTTTGCACAGACAAACACCACTCATATTGTCTTTAAAATCGAGTTAATATATTATATTTTAAAAGTTGACCTGTAGGTAAGCAGGGAAAGCCTCCTCCAGTTTGGTCTTCTTTTTCCTGTAGCGTTTCCGTATTTTAACCTCAGTGTTGTCGGGAAAATCAGACAAAGGTGGTTTTTCATCGATTGGAGTGTCAGGCGCTTGGTCACCCCAGCCTGTCAGGACAGAAAAGAGTAACCCTATTCATTCTTTACATTACATTCAAATCTTATGTAATTCAAAAATAACATCCGTAAATACATACATTAACACATACGTATGTACATAATACATTTTTAATGTATTTTTCAAAATGTATTAATGTAGATATTCAATAGATCAGTCTACATATACATGTGATCGGGATGAGCCCAATCCAGCTTTATGCACTTCTGCAGTGGTTGTGGACATTTGGCAGCAGTTGATCCACTCAAACAGATATTAAAAAAATAATAAAGACAGAAGATATTGATTTAGGATCTAACATAAGCTACCAGCAAGTCATCATACTGAAAGTGTTGAATGATACTCACTCTCATCTTTGCCTTGCAGGGTCTCAGAGCCAGTGGAGTCCTTCCTGAACAAGGCCTGTTTGGTTCTGCCCAGACCTGTCCGGTTCCTCTGTCTAACCATGAATCCTCCAATACCTGAATAAAAGCAGAAACTTCAATATATTTTTGTTCAATAATATTTTTTCTTTTTCATTTTGTATTTTGAGAGAATTTTATGGCACCAATTCATATTTATGCAATAATTATGATCCATTTTCCCCCCACTGAAAATACAGAAAATAATTTTTTCCCCCAATTTTCTTAAAAATTATTTTTCAATTAATGCAGCATTTCAGGTTAAAAATGAGACTAGCTGTGCACTTTTTTTCTGCATTATGGCTGATCTGTAGATTATGCATGCAAATGTTTTTCGTATTTTCCCATTTATTTCCTATGGTGGTCATTTTTGACTGTGAAGACTTTTTTTTTTTTTTAGCCTTTTCTAATCATGCCCTCATTTTTTTTGTGTAGTATCACATAACAAATGCCATAAAAGTCACCAAGTTTTGTACCATTCCGACGAAGCTATGCTTTTTAAAATTTCAAAATCTAAAATTTTCCGTCAAAAGTGACCAAAGAGGCCCAGAGGGTGTAAATAAGAAAGCTCTTTTGCCAACTTATAATGTCAACCTTTGTTTCATGACCATTTTCCATGCATTAGCTAATATAGATATCAAATATCACAGATTTTATTTTATTTTTTGTATCCGAGCAGTCATTCATATCTACAAGATGTTTGGATGTTTTGGAATAGACAATGTACAATTAATAACATCTGATACAGTGGCACAGAAAAAAATATAATTGTATTTAAACAAAAATGACTCATTTAAAAAATAAACGATTTAATTTATTATTAGATTAATAAACAAAACAAGAGAAGCTCTGTGCCTTCTACTCTATTCCTTTTTCTAATCATGCATAATTGCCATGTATAAAGTACAATCATGCATGAACATACAACTTCCAGCAGACCTGAAAAAGACAAATACTGTAACGAGGAAATCACTTGTGCAAATGAAAACGTGTTTGGTTAGACTCCACTGAAGCATCTTGTCTCTCACCAGGGCGGTAGGGCTTCCTCTTCCTTTTCTTGCAGGGATCTGTGTCTTTAGAGTCATCTTCTGCTGCGGCCTCTCTCTCCGGACTGGAGTCTGACTTTCCCTCACCGTCCACAATCTCCCCTTCTGCTGCAAAACACACACAGACAAAAACACACACACACACACACACACACACACACACACACACACACACACAGCTGTCAGGGATCACACAGGTTAACAAACCCAGACTATAAGAAGAGAACTGTAAAACGAGACACTTTAAAACTCTATGTCTTCCACAATAGATTCAGTCCATTTGTGCTAAAAATAACATTTCGAATCACTATAATGAGCTGCCTACCTAGTTTTATGGCACACATAATGTGAAGGCTGTTTTAAATTGTAGGTAGAGATTATGCTGTCTTCTACAATACCTAATTCTCAAAAGAATCGGAGGCACAATCGCATGGATTGCCATAATGCTTTGCCATGAGCTCACCAAAAATTTCCCAGCCAAGACAGCCGACAGAGATGAAAGAAATACTGACTAGAAATCATATAAAGTGTCCATGGACCTTTTTTAAACAGCATCATCAATGACATAGGTCAGGGGTTCCCAAACATTCCTGTCAGCCGAACTGCTTAGATGTAAAATATTTACTTGAAGTACCTCCTGAGATTTTAAGCTAATATTTCAATGATTTAACAACACATTCTCATGTTTGTGGTACTCTGATGTTGGCTAATGGTCACATGACATGCAAGTGAACAGATAAAATATTATAAAATCTATTTTTTAGTGTTTATTTTTTTTAATAATTATTTATATAATGGGCTTATTATTATTAATTGTAATTATAAAAATTAAGATAAATATATTACTCTTGTAAATTACATTAAATTAAATTCAAATGTATTTGTATAGTGCTTTTCACAACACACATTGTTTCAAAGCAGCTTTACAGAAAATGCATGTGTCTACATTACAATTTAGAGTGATCTGTTATCAGAAGTGAATGTGTCCAAGTAATGTTCATTTCACAAATGAACACTTCAAGGTAATAGAATCATACAGTTAGCTAACATGAAATTAATTTCAGACAGAAGCTCATTAAAGCGATTATTACAAGTGTGATCATAATGATTACAACATAGAGAAAATCTGGCAGCTGTGCACATAGATTCAAGTTGCCCAGTAAACTAAAAAAAAAAAAAAAAAGCGCTGTAACAGACTCATTGCAAGTTATCGCAAACGCTTGATTGCAGTTGTTGCTGCTAAGGGTGGCCCAACCAGTTATTAGGTTTAGGGGGCAAACACTTTTTCACACAAGGCCATGTAGTTTTGGATTTTGTTTTCCCTTAATAATAAAAACCTTCATTTAAAAACTGCATGTTGTGTTCACTTGTGTTATCTTTTACTAATATTTAAATTTGTTTGATGATCTGAAACATTAAAGTGTGACAAACATGCAAAAAAATAAGAAATCAGGAAGGGGGCCAACACTTTTTCACACTACTGTATATATAAATACACACACATACAGTATATATTTTGAAAATATTTACATGTATTTATATTTATATTACAGATAAATATATTTAATATATAAACAACTTTTTTTACAAATATATACAGTATATGTGTGTGTATTTATATAGACATAATAAATATACACAGTACACACACATACAT
>NW_015555703.1:922281-931749 GCF_001515605.1 Sinocyclocheilus anshuiensis
GATGCAATTAATCGCGATTAATCGTTTGACAGCACTAGTTATTTTACATTGCAAGTAACAATTCTAATATTTATATCTCAAATTCTTCACTTTCAAATGTTCAAGTCATCAAACTTTTATTCTGGTAAAATATTGGTACAATGCGATAAATTTGGAAATGGTGCAAAATGTGTAAATAAAGTGAACACCGCATTCTCATTTACAATCAAAAAGCAGTAATTAGGAGTTTATTACGGGAAAACTAAGTTACTAGTGAATATGTGTTCCCCAATCTAACTCTTACCCTACGTATTTAATTAAAGTTCAGCCTTTGATTGAAAATCGCATTAAGCCATATGGTGAATTCAGTTTTATTTTGATTAACTGTGCAACCACATTTATTTGTTTTAATTATTAGTGTTCCATCAACACCTGCAGTTTCCTCACAAACCCCCATTTGGCGTAGGTTTAATGATCTTAATTTGGTTTTTGTTTGGTAAAAGTTGTTAACCTTCCAAATTGCATCTCTTTTACTTTACTCTTTGTACACAGATATGAAACTACTGCTCAAAGAAGTACGGTTGAGATGTAGGAAGCAGTACTTTTGGTGTTGTCGAGGTTTCCGTCTCTGGAGAGTTCAGTCGGTGGGTCTGGAGGCGTCTGCAGCACGGCCACACTGTTCTGGTTTATGATCTTCAGCTTGAGTTTGGGTTTGGAGCGTCTCCGCCGCGAGGCTGCATTGGCGAGACTCTGGAGCTGGGACAGACCAGACTCTGTCAGACAAACTCCGTCCTGGGTGTACGTCCTCGTCAGCTCTGTGGAGCAGAAACACAGAGGAACCTCATTGGAAACATGAAGAAATTTTTTTTTTCTTTTGCGCACAAAAAGTATTCTCGTAGCTTCGTAAAATTACGGTTGAGCCCCTGATGTCACATGGATTATTTTCCCGATCTCCTTGCTACGTTTCTGGACTTTGATCGTGGTAATTACATTGCTGTCTATGGGAGGGTCAGAGAGCTCTCAGAATTCATCAAAAATATCTTAATTTGTGTTCCGAAGATGACGGGTCTTACGGATTTAGAACGACATGAGGGTGAGTAATTAATGACAGAATTTTAATTTTTGGGTGAACTAACCCTTTAACATGAGTTAATACATTAACTAATATTAACTAACAATGAGCAATGCAATTGTTACGGTTTTTATTCAGCTGTTCATCGTTTGCTCATGTTAGCTCAGGTCAACTAAATAATAATAACAGACACAACTTGAACTTGTTTTAATAATGTATTTAAATGTTGAAAATTAACAATAACTAAGACTGACAAATGCATTAGAAGTATTTTTTATTGTTAGTTCACATTAAGTAATGAAGTTCATTATTGTGTTATCAAAACGTCTTTAAATGACTATAATTTGACACCTTTATAAATATGTAAAAAAAAAAAAATTGTAATATTTTAGTAAAGAGACATCATTACCAGGATCTCTTGTTTTTGTGACTCTCTGAGGCATGAAAACAGACTCGACTAAATCCAAACAAGACTTGGCCGGCGTTCCAGGCGCTGTGTAATGAACACACAAATACACAATGTCAACCAAAAAAAAAGATTTATAAACATAAACCAGGCTTGATTGTGCTAAAGCTTTGTTTACCGGGAGAGAGGGGTGTATGGCCTTGGCACAGACTGCAGTCAAAGCTGGTGTCTGCAATCTTCTCCACCTCTTCCTCTGAGAGGATTCCCTGACACGAGGCATGAATCCACCTGCAGACACAGCAGAAACGGCACGTTTGTATGACAGATTAGAACGATAACTCAAACTGTGCCGCGTATTGAGGAGAGGCATGAGAGACTTTTCTGTTTCAACATCTTCGACTTTTAGAACTTACAACTGTAGTTGACAAAAAACAGGTAAAAATATGAGTTAAATAAAGGGATTGAAATATCACTGGAGGTGGGAACCATTACACCCTAGTAACCACCAAGAACATACTAGCAACTGCATATCTGTTTTGGGGATTTTATTTTTTTTTGATGTTTTTGAAAGATATCTATTATGCTCACCGAGGCTGCATTTATTCGATAATAATACAGTAAAACAGTAATAATTAAAAATATTATTATTGTTCAAAATAACTATTTCTATTTTAATCTATTTTTAAGGAATAAAAGAATTAATTTTATTCCTGTGATGCAAAGCTGAATTTTCAGCATCATTGATCCAGTCCTCAGTGTCATATGATTCTTCAGAAATCAGTCTAATATGCTGATTTGCTGCTCAAGAAACATTTATTATTATTAGAAATGTTGAAAACAGTTGTGCTGCTTCATGTATTTGTGGAAACTGTGATAACTCAAGATTTTGTGATGAATAGAAAGTTCTAAATAACAGCAAATAAATATTTGAAATAGAATTTTTTTAAACATTACAAACGTCTTTACTGTCAGTTTTGATCAATTGTGTCCTTGCTGAATAAAAGTACACATTTCTTAAACACACACACACACACACACCAAAAGCTTAAAATCTATAGTAAACCCCTAGAATCCACTATCTGAACAGCTTATCAAATATATTTCACATATATTGTTTTGCACCAATTTCACCAATTTACACTGCACCAAGTTGTGTTAATTTCGTTGACGAATAATTTTCGTCATAATTTTCGTCAACGACATCTTTTTCACCGACGACAACGAGAAGATAATGAACTAAAACTCTTTTTGAATGACAAAAACTATGATGTAAATCTATTGACATTTTCGTCAATGAATAAAAACGAGACGAAAATGTTAGGGAGGGACGATTCGGGAAGAGATTCATTCAGAATGAATCTGCTGCGTGGTTCGGAGGTTAGATGCGTACATATGAACCATTGTAATATTTTAGTAAAGAGACATCATTACCAGGATCTCTTGTTTTTGTGACTCTCTGAGGCATGAAAACAGACTCGACTAAATCCAAACAAGACTTGGCCGGCGTTCCAGGCGCTGTGTAATGAACACACAAATACACAATGTCAACCAAAAAAAAAGATTTATAAACATAAACCAGGCTTGATTGTGCTAAAGCTTTGTTTACCGGGAGAGAGGGGTGTATGGCCTTGGCACAGACTGCAGTCAAAGCTGGTGTCTGCAATCTTCTCCACCTCTTCCTCTGAGAGGATTCCCTGACACGAGGCATGAATCCACCTGCAGACACAGCAGAAACGGCACGTTTGTATGACAGATTAGAACGATAACTCAAACTGTGCCGCGTATTGAGGAGAGGCATGAGAGACTTTTCTGTTTCAACATCTTCGACTTTTAGAACTTACAACTGTAGTTGACAAAAAACAGGTAAAAATATGAGTTAAATAAAGGGATTGAAATATCACTGGAGGTGGGAACCATTACACCCTAGTAACCACCAAGAACATACTAGCAACTGCATATCTGTTTTGGGGATTTTATTTTTTTTTGATGTTTTTGAAAGATATCTATTATGCTCACCGAGGCTGCATTTATTCGATAATAATACAGTAAAACAGTAATAATTAAAAATATTATTATTGTTCAACATAACTATTTCTATTTTAATCTATTTTTAAGGAATAAAAGAATTAATTTTATTCCTGTGATGCAAAGCTGAATTTTCAGCATCATTGATCCAGTCCTCAGTGTCATATGATTCTTCAGAAATCAGTCTAATATGCTGATTTGCTGCTCAAGAAACATTTATTATTATTAGAAATGTTGAAAACAGTTGTGCTGCTTCATGTATTTGTGGAAACTGTGATAACTCAAGATTTTGTGATGAATAGAAAGTTCTAAATAACAGCAAATAAATATTTGAAATAGAATTTTTTTAAACATTACAAACGTCTTTACTGTCAGTTTTGATCAATTGTGTCCTTGCTGAATAAAAGTACACATTTCTTAAACACACACACACACACACACACACACACACACACACACACACACCAAAAGCTTAAAATCTATAGTAAACCCCTAGAATCCACTATCTGAACAGCTTATCAAATATATTTCACATATATTGTTTTGCACCAATTTCACCAATTTACACTGCACCAAGTTGTGTTAATTTCGTTGACGAATAATTTTCGTCATAATTTTCGTCAACGACATCTTTTTCACCGACGACAACGAGAAGATAATGAACTAAAACTCTTTTTGAATGACAAAAACTATGATGTAAATCTATTGACATTTTCGTCAATGAATAAAAAAATATGACTAAAACTAAATGGCATTTTAGTCAAAAGACTATGACTAAAACTAAATCAAAATTTGCTGACAAAATTAACACTATTTTGCACGGGCCAGCATCTCCTCCTCAGAAACTGTATCTAGTAGGTATCTAGTATGTTTGATGGCAGAGATTTGAGAGTTGAAAGGAATCCAAGCACCCTAGCAGGTACATGCACAGAGCAGACCACAGCTCACCTGTCACACTGGCGGCACTGCAGGATGATCTCCTCCTCGTTGTAGTCCTGCTGGCACAGTGGGCATGATGCCAGGCTGGCGCAAGGGGCACACTGAGTGTAATTATTCTGCCACTCACACCTCAGACCCGCAGACGTGGCGCCGCACTGCGTACAGGACACACACCTGTGGGAGGCCAAAGCGAGCACAATGACATTAATCACACACCACAAAAGGTCCTCCATTGTAACTAGCAAGTATTCTTAAATTAACCACAAGAACAAAAAGCAGCTAAAGCACAGTTGAAATAAAATGATTTTGTAAAATGATGATTATTTTAACATAATATTTTGAAATATAGTAAATTAAAGGTGGGGTATGTATTTTTTCAAAAACGCTTTAGAAAACTCTCGGGCCGAGTACCAAAACAAACTTGTAGCCAATCAGCAGTAAGGGGCGTGTCTACTCATGATGTGGAGGAGAGAGCGCTCAGTGCACAGGACGGACATTAGCCGAGCCGAGCGACAGAAAGATAAAAAAAACAAAAGAGGAAAACGTCTGTGGAACAAAATAAGGCTTATGATGAGGCAAGAAGCAGGACCCGTGTAAATATCGGATCAGCTTTCCAGCGCTGGAGAGAACTCAAGGAGCGGAAGGCCTGTGATCGGACACCGAGGTTGCTTTGTTTCTTCTCGATAGGCGAGTAACACAGTGTCTGCGCCGCAACAGCTAAAGTCTGTCTACACTGGACACGATAAAGCGACTGTTGAAAATCATTTGAAATTTGTGTCAGTACGTCATAAATAGAACGCAGCAGCAATTTTCTGTCTGGGATTTGTCGTGTCGCGCCACTCCGCATCCAGTGTAGACAGCATCACTGATTATAATGAGTTTGTCGTGCCGCGCCGCTCGCGTCCGGTGTAGACACAGTGTAACATTGGTTTTGCTTTGTTTCACAGAACTAATCGTTGCCTGGGTTGTGTACATATGTGTGGGTCGGAGCTATCAAAATAGTGGCGAGACCCTCTTGGGGTAGGGGCGTGTTTGATTTGGTGATTTGAAATATAAACATTGGCTACCAGAAATCACTTTCCCCACCTTTAAAAACAGATTAATACTAGAAATTTTCACGTTAATACATTTTTTGATTTTATGTGATGTGGAATACCATTTGCATTTCCAGCTCCCATTGGGCACGTTCTGCAGGGGCGGGTCTAAGCAGTAGGTGTGGTAGCTGATGTCACAATTGTCACAGAGCAGCAGACGTCCGGGATCGCTGGCCTGACCGCACGCCTCACACACGGTACACTCCAAACACCGCCAGCCTTTACTCAGCACCACCTTAGTGATCTGACAACCAATGCATGTCAGTTAGCACATAAAGACAGAACTTTAAAAAAAAACTAAAGAACACAGTAGTTTGTAGTAGCAGAACAGCAGCTTTTTTCAAAAGCTTTTTTTTTTTTGCTGTATCCTACTGACATTAATTGTAGGGACAAAAACAAAAAATTTAGACATTTTTCAAAATTACCATCTTTTGTCTTCCACAGAAAAAAAGAAAAAGAAATAGGGGTGAACTATCCCTTTAAGTAAGTAAATTGGTTCTATCTTGACTAAGATCAAACAGACTAGGGTTATTACTGTTAACTAAAACAAACAAAAACTACTAAAACATTTCTGGTAATTGAAATAAAGCTGAAATAAAATAAAATACAACAAATATTAGATGAAAAACTTCATCTTCATATAATACATCTAAATACTTCAACAGCTTCAAGCATTAAAATTACTAACTGGAAAACAATAAAAACTAAAACTGAACTAAAACTAATAAATTATATCTAAACAGTAAAATATACATATACACACACACACACACACACACATATATATAAAACTATATGAATATAAAACGAAAATGACAAAAGCATATAACAAATGTACAAATAATTAAAATGATTAAAATTAAAAAAATTAAAATATAAAATTCCTGTGTTGCAAAGCTGAATTTTCAGCATCATTACTCCAGTCTTCAGTGACACATGATCCTTCAGAAATCATATATATATATGCTACACATACACTGTATATATATATATATATATATATGGAATCTGATGAATAGAAAGTTTAAAAGAACAACATTTATTTGAAGTATAAATCTTTTGTAATATTATAAATGTATTTACTCCCATGTTCTTAAATTTAATGCATTCTTGTGTTTAAAAACAAACACAGTGCTTGAATAATATCAATACAGTGTCGCCCTGCACGTATTTTACTGAAATATTTTATACTTAAGTAATTTCAGTGCTATTTTGGTTTTTAGCAATGCAGATTTTTAAAATCTTTTAATGTAATTTTCTTCCCAGGTCTGGCAATGTTTTTTTTTTGGCCAGTCATAATTAACACAACCATCAACACCTCCAACAGTATTAGAAAAAGGGAAGGATGTAATGGCCTCATCCTGCTCAGTGTGCTCACCTTTATGTTGACACAGAAGGGGTGGTAACACTGTCCACACTGAGCACAGGCCAGCAGTCGACCCTCCACACCCTGTCCAAAACTCCCACAAACCACACACATATCCTAAAGAAAACACACACACACACACACATTAGTGTAAGAGAGCAGCAGACTCCACATTTACAGCTGCAAGCAGCACGACCGCTCAGAAACATTTACCTGTTTCATAGTGAACGTGTCTGTACTAGAGAAAATCACTACTGTATTGTGCATGGCGTTTTCTTCCTCTTCCTTAAATGTGCAAATGGGTTCCATGATGTTTATCTGCAGCAACACAAACAGACCATACAGATAAACGGAGGAGCTGTATAGCAATTTATCCACATATCAGAACAAACCATGTAGTAGCTGTCAGATAATGTGGCGTACTCCTGGTGTAGGTATTGGAGGGACTCCATTCTTCATTCTGGCCCGGCCACGTCCTCCCCGGCCCGTGACACCCGAACCCCTGGGCCGTCTCCTGCTGGGGAAGCCAGATCCCCGGCCCTGCTGACACCACAGAGACACCATCAGGGTCATGTTCACTGCCAGAGAGTGATTCTCATCGAAAAGAAGAGGCTAAAGGAAGCAGTAGTAGCTTTATAATTGTGATAAATGTTCAATAGTGTGTAGTTACACTGTAATAACAATGCTATACACCCACTTTGCATTTATAATTTCACATTTCTGATGAAATACAGGGATCCTACACATTTCAATGAATTTCCATGGTTTTTCCAATAGTTTGTAATCACTGGACAAGGATTTTTCAAAAGTTTAGGGTCAGTAAGATTTTTTTTAATGAAAGAAATTAATACTTTTATCAAGCGAGAAAGCATTCAATTGATCAAAAATGACAGTAAAGTAACATTGGTACAAGAAATTAGATTTTAAATAAATACTGTTCTTTTAAGCTTGCAATAAAAATAAACAAATCCTGAAAAAAAGTATCACTGTTTCCACAAAAAGATTAAGCAAAAAAATAAATAAAAATAATAATATTAAAAAGAAAAAAAAAATATTGAGCAGCAAATCAGCATATTAGAATGATTTCTGAAGGATCATGTGACACATGTAATGATGCTGAAAATTCAGCTTTGTGTCACAGGAATAAATTATATTTTACAATATATTCAAATAGAAAACAGTTATCTTAAATTGCAATAATATTTCACAATATTACCGTTTTCACTGTATTTCTGGTCAAATAAATGCAGCCTTGGTGAGTATAACAGACTTCTTTCAAAAACATAAAAAATAAAAAAAACTTACTGACCCCAATATTTTGCTATTGAATATTTTAACGCTTAATGTAATTACAAAAATGTACAGTAACTATAAAAATATATAAAATATAAAAATTCTATTCATTTGCATAACATTTCCAAATCTGAAAAGTCTATTTTTATGGTATTTCCAGTTTTCCCAATGAACATGTCAACTCCGTCAACAGGATTTCAACCAAGCAAAGAAAAGCTATTTGATAGTATTGCTACAGCTAACTGAAAACTTCAGTAATTTATGAAATGATTTTAGCAGGCTGACAAACACATCTGATGTGTGATTAAATGGAGTGGCTAAAGAAAGGAAAATGATGTGATGCTCCAAACGGTGAAGCATTCAACTACTTTTCCTGTCATGTGAAGTTAGTCAAACAAATGAGCAGATTAATCTCATCTTACTTCTGTACACCACTTCAAAGAGCCTTCTTCAAACACTCTTGCTGACTTAGTCCTCTGCATGGACAGGACCGAAGCAATTGTGAGCAGGAAACAAGTCACCAAAGTTTTTTTTTCTCCTTATGCTTATATTTAATGACTGGCCCACCAGCTCAACTTTAATGCACTGTGATCAAATAACCAATCCAAACCAAACACGGCTCTCCCTCAATTTAACTAGCTGTCCCAGTGGAGCAACATTTCCCATAATGACACCAATTTTGCAGAGACCGTGACACTCGGTGTGAGACGGCATCTAAGGGAGCTGCCAACACGGCTATCAGGCTGTTGAGAGGCCTCGGCCGTGTTATTCTAGCGATTTCACTTCTATTACCCTGTCAGTGCGTTTCCTTTCCTCAGGGGCTGCCATTCTGACTGTCACAATCAAAACCCTTTCCAAGAATTACACTCCCTCCCTCCCTCGGCTTCACAACTACTGTTCCTCTCGCCGGACCATCAGCCCTTCTTTCAACTTCTGCCTCTGCCACTCACACTTGATCGTTTTTTAAATTGCTCCTTTCATCATTTGTGTTATGCTACCTGACTGGACTTAATGCTAAAATATTTTTCAGCTTCTGCTGTACCATATTAAATATATATGTGACCCTGGACCCTCTCGCTGGACCATCATTTCAGACTTCATGCTTTTTAAATTGGTCCTTTCATTATCTGTTTTATTCTATCTTTTTTGTATATATATTATGTTATTATATATATATATATATATTACCTTTTCTTTTTAGATATGTATTGTTCATTTATATAAACTAAAAATTATATGTATGTGACGTACTCTATTTTTACTATTTTTAATATATATATATATATATATATAT
>NW_015555703.1:931789-941253 GCF_001515605.1 Sinocyclocheilus anshuiensis
CTTGAAATGTCTATATTTTCCATTTAGGTGATATATATATATATATATATATATATATATACACACACACACACTATATTTTTGTCATTTCAGTTTATATACACAGGTTAAATCATTTTATATAAGTTAAATGTTATTTTTACTTAAATTAAAAACATTAATAAAATGCATACAAGAATAAATTCATTGAATCAAATGAACTAAAAATGCTACATTTCAATTGTAATTAAGGTTAATATTTACAGTTTTAAAAATCTTATACATATACAAAAAATGTAATCAATTAGTATGTATTTAAAATTTAAATTTAAAACTTAATTTAATTATAAGTACAAACTTTATGCACAAAAATGGTTTATCTCATCTCCAAATAAATTTCATCTCCAGCCAAATCACTGCAAATACAGTGGGTATAGAACATAATCATCCCCCTTTAAATAATCACATTTAACTGTGGTCATTTTGATCAGCTCAGCAAGAAAAGAGCTTTCCTGGAGCATTTCAGTCCTTGGTGGTGCAACTGAAGCAATCAATCAATTATGGGTGGCAAGACACCGTCAGAAGATCTCCGGGATAAAGTTGTGGACAGACACAAGTCAGGAGATGGATTTCAAAGGCTTTATCAATGCCTATAAGCACAGTGAAGTCTATTATTAAGAAGTGAAGGTATTTGGTACAACACAGACCCGCCCTGGATCAGGACGTCGCTCCAAACTGGATGAAGGAGCCGGAGGAAACTGGTCAGAGAGGTGACCAAGAGGCCTACAGCAACTCTGAAGCAGCTGAAGGAATTTATGACAAAGAGTGGTCATTGTGTGCTTGTGACAACAATATCACAAATTCTCCACAAATGTGGCTTGTATGGGAGGGTTGCAAGAAAAGAGCCTCTCCTCAAGTAATGCCACATATGCAGTCACGACTGAAGCACAGTGAAGTCTATTATTAAGAAGTGAAGGTATTTGGTACAACACAGACCCGCCCTGGATCAGGACGTCGCTCCAAACTGGATGAAGGAGCCGGAGGAAACTGGTCAGAGAGGTGACCAAGAGGCCTACAGCAACTCTGAAGCAGCTGAAGGAATTTATGACAAAGAGTGGTCATTGTGTGCTTGTGACAACAATATCACAAATTCTCCACAAATGTGGCTTGTATGGGAGGGTTGCAAGAAAAGAGCCTCTCCTCAAGTAATGCCACATATGCAGTCACGACTGAGCTTTGCCAAAACACACCTCTAGGATTCTGAGGCAGATGAGACTAAAATTTAATTATTTGGTCTCAACAGCAAATGATATTTCTGGCGGAAATCCAATACAGCTCAGCATCCAAATAACAGCATTCCTCCAGTAAAGCATGGAGGTGGTGATGTCCTGTTCTGGGGTGTTTCTCTGCAGCAGGGACTGGAGCACTTGTCAGGATAGAAGGAAAAATGGATGGGACAAAATACAGTCAAATTCTTGAGGAAAATCTGCTGCCCTCTGCCAGAAAGTTGTCAATGGGAAGAAGGTTTACCTTACAACCTGACAATAAAGCACTCAGCAAAACTGAGCACAGTGGTTGAAGGAGAAAAAGGTGAATGTCCTTGCATGGCCTAGTCAGAGCCCAGACTTAAACCCCACTGTTATGGGGTGTTTCTCTGCAACAGGGATTGGAGCACTTGTCAGGATAGAAGGAAAAATGGATGGGACAAAATACAGTCAAATTCTTGAGGAAAATCTGCTGCCCTCTGCCAGAAAGTTGTCAATGGGAAGAAGGTTTACCTTCAAACATGACAATGACCCAAAGCACACAACAAAACTGAGCAGACAGTGGTTGAAGGAGAAAAAGCTGAATGTTCTTGCATGGCCTCGTCAGAGCCCAGACCTAAACCCCACTGAAAATCTGAGGAATGACTTGAAGACTGCAGTCCACAAACACTCACCATCAAATCTAACTGAACTTGAGCAGCTCTGCAAAGAAGAGCGGGCAAATATTGTAAAGTCTAGATGTGCAAAGTTAGTAGAAACATATCCCAACAGACTAAAGGCTGTAATTAAAGCAAAAGGTGGTTCAACAAAATACTGACACAAGGGGGTGATCCTTTTTCCAACTTAGTGATTCTGTTTTTTATTTTTTTTCTGACATGTTGGTGTTTTATCTTTCACTTGGATATAATAAGTTGCACTGAGTAAATACAGCTGGATAAAACAAAAAACTGTGTTAATTTCAGGCTGCAAAGCAACAAGATGTGGTTATTTTAAAGGGGGGTGATTCTTTTCTATACCCAGTGTAAATTGTGAATATTCAATATAACACTCGCTCCTATAAAGGCGTAGAATTACCAGCATATTAATATAAAGTATTTTCCTGCTTCCTCTCCATCATCATCTTAATGTCGATGCTGTCTTTTCAGTGACCCTTGAAATGTAGTAAATGCTACCCAACATGCTCTTTGTCAAGACATGATGGGACCTGGTCTGGCCTCGTGCCCAGATGATTATCCAGGCGGCTCCAGCGGCTCAGGAACAGATGGACCTGAAGCCCAGCGAGCCCAGCCCGACCCCTCAACACGCTGCACATCTGCTCCTACCCATGGGCTACGGCTCACTACGTCAACACATTCATAACTCATTTTCATTCATTAGCCCAAGTCAAGCAGGGTCATGGAAAGAAAAGCACTGTGCATGCTGGGAAAAATGGTTAGGATGTATTATGAAGCCACAGATCATGTTAGTGACTCTCGTAATGTGCTGCGGTTGTTTTTGACATGAAAAATGCAGCATACATTTTTTTATTCAGTCCAAATCCAAATCAAAGCTGTCCAACATAATCATTGTTATGAGTACATTTTCAATGCGTATGCCATGCCACGACTCTCGGATTCTCTGCATGAAAAGTCAAGGGTATGGTGTGGTTTACATTTCATACATCTGCCTTCCCTCGAAAATTACTATTTATTCCCATTACTTCCTATTGCTTGAAAATGACATTATTATCATATATGAATATCATAATATGAAAAATGAACAGTCATATTGTAGAGAACACAATTTTAGCATTTTATAACAACACATTTTGCTGTGTGTAGTTATTTGGAAACCTGAGGATATCTGGGGAAGGTTTGTTAAAGAGTTCTAGCTTTCTAAAATTCTTACACAATGTCTGCACTGGACGTGATCAATTTGATTTCAAAATATTTATTTTATACATATTTTATTTAAATAATCACATTTTATTTAAATTGCTTAAATTATAAAACAATTATTAAAATATTTATAAGAATAATATAATGTTATATATACACATTGTAATATTTATTCAATATATTAATTTATATAATGACTTGTATAAATACTATTGATAATGTGTACAATTTCTTTATATAATAAATATAATATATATATATATATATATATATAATAAAACAAAATACATCAATATTTATTTTACTATTTAATATATTAAATAACTCATAAATATTATCCTAACTATTATTAGAATGCATAAAATACATACATTTTAATTATATACATTTCAAATATATCTGTCTGTATTTATTTAATATATTATTTATACAATTACTCGTAGAATATTTATATTTATAATTATTTATTTAGAATTTAAATAATTAAACTAATAATCTTAATTATTTAAATTAGACAAATATCATTAAAACTTGTATTTATATACATTCAAAAATATTTATATTTACTATATTATTTACATAATTATTTGTATAATGTTGATAATTTATAGGTATTTATAATTTACATAATTCAATTCATATTTTTAATTATTAAAATTAGAAAAATATAATTAAAAATGACAAAAAATTCAATCAATAAAAAAGTTCATCAACTGAAGGTGTGCCAAATTGGCTATTTCCAGTGTAGACACGGCTGAACACCCACTGCAGGGCTGCTGTGTAACATTTTGCTGTATTTACCACACGGATTATCCAGGCGGCCGTGCTGTGGGGCTGCCTGCTCTTTGGCCCGTCCCAGCCCTCAGTCGGGTCAAGGGACCAAGAGAGGGAGCTCAGTCTGTGGAAGGCGCTCCATGCTCCCTGAAGATGGGTGGGTTAGAGAGAGAGAGGAGGAGATGTGGGCGAGAACATGCAACAACTTAAACAGTACAGCCAGCAAAGAAACATACAGATACATGCATGTACAACACAGAATAGTTAGTAAGGTAGTTGTTAAGTTTAGGTATTGGGTGGATTAAGGGATCTGAAATATGGTCATGCAGAAAAAGACATTAATATGTGCTTTATACGTACTAATAAACAGTCAATATGCTAGTTATATGCATGATAATAAGCAGTTAGTTAATAATGAGAATTGGTCTCTAAGTGTTACTGAGAGCCCTGGCATCTGAATGCTTGTGCTACATTTGTTGCCATGACAACAGAGACACTCAGTCTTGTTTACAAACTCCTGCGATTATGTCAGCATGACATCACATGACTCCAGCGCACGAAGAGTGCAAAAGAGCAGGCCTCTTACAGCCGCCTAATTCCTCTAATTAATCCGTTTGTGGCTATAAATTTAATTAATACTTAGCGATAATCCGGAAATCACGATGATGGCTGTGAATTAAGACTTGCTCAATTAAAACATAAAGCTGCCTGAAGTGAAATTAACACATCAGTTTTTAACCAAATATGCAAATGCATGTACTCATGCATGCGCTCTTTGGGGGGAATTTCTTTTCTTTCTTTCTGTATTCATTCATTCATTTATTTATTTTTTACCCTTTTTACCAAGAAAGACATTGTAGTCATTAGATATTCATTTGGTTATGTTTAAAGCTCACTTGAATTTTAAACCTCATTAGTTCTAGATCATTAGACATGACGTTATTTTTCCCCGAATGCTGGTCTGAATAAAACTGTCTGTGCAGACTGGACAGCAAGGCAGATGCCTTCAGACACAGCCTTTATGAATTAGAGGTTGTTTGGTTAACAGGAAAACACAATCAGAAACAGGATGTGATGCATGAATGATGATCTGATGGCTGAGTATGACATGTATGTGAGATGTCTAATGCTGAAATAATCCCCTTTGAACTGATATTTGAAGCCTGTGTTGTCTCATAAAACGTTCAATTTATCAAATGTTTTGTCTATAATAAAGCTTCTGACGCATGGAAGGTTGTTCCTGCACAAAATCAAACTTTTACATTCACAAATCACAAATATTTAGCCTATCCATATAGAGAGCATGTCTGAGACATGCTGTGTTTAGACTGAAACATATGGAAACATTTTTCTGCCTCAGAGTAAAAAATAAAACTGCTACATTCTATTTCAAAAATGCAATTAGCTATTACGAGAAATAGTCACAATTACAAGAAATAAATGTGCAATTGTGAAACAAAGTCACTACTACATGAAATAATGCCGCAATTGTGGGATATAAAGTCACACTTACAAGAAATAAAGTCGCAATAGTGGTATATATGGTCACAATTACAGGAAAAAAAATTCACAATTGTGACATATAATGTCATATTGAGATAGTCACAATTATGACTAATTAATGTTGCAATTAACATTGCAATTACTAGAATTATCTTTTTTTGTGTGTTTTACCAGAAATAAAGTCGCAATTGTGAGATATATGGCCAAAATTACAGGATTTTTTTTTTTGCAATTGTGACATACAAGTCAATTATAAGCAATAAAGTCACAATTGTGTTAAAGGCTGCCTGCATGATCAGAATTACAGGGAAAAAAAATGCATTTGTGAAATGCAATGTCATTCTGGGATATAAAGTTGCAATTATGAGAAATAACGTTAACGCAATTACAAGAAATAATGTAATTATGACAAACAAGGTCACAATTTTAATAAATACAATTGCAATTGTGAGATATAAGGTCACAATTACGGGGGGGGAATCACATTTATGAGGTACAATGTCATATTAAGATATAAAGTCACAATTGCGATAAATAGCGTTGCAGTTGTGCAATATAATGCTGCAACTACAAGAAATTAAGTAAAAATTTTGAGATATATAGCCACAATTTCAGGAAAAAAAGCATTTGTGAGATACAATGTCAAATTGAGATTTAAAGTTCCAATTACGATAAATAAAGTTGCAACTGTGAGATATGAAGTCAAATTATGAGATATTAACTACTAACTAGTCAAAATGACAAGAAATAAAGTCAAAATTGTGATTTTTATTTTCTTTTGAGATCACAAATAACGTAATAAAACCAAGATGGATACGCCAAAATTACCAAAAATGTAATTGTCTGTTTGAACAAAGCCTTATGTCTATTAATTAACCTAAAAAATAAACAGGAATCTGCAGATGACGGATTAAGTAAACCACCACACAACTGATCATAAAGTATATGACTGACCTGCTTGACTCTGGGTCTTCCAGGTGAAAATTTCCTCTTAGAGATAGCCGGCTTGCCCATGCCGATTTTTGGAGTGAATGGTATGAAGGTGGATGAAGGCACATTGCTGATGGCTTTTCCTGAGACTGCCTGGAGCTGGAGCTGGGATGCCCCAAGCCCATGTGAGGGCAAACCCTCAGGGTGCCTGCATGGAGGCTGCTGTAATGACGTCCTCTCCTCCACCAGTGAACTCAGCTTGGCCAAAAATCGCTCATCACCATCCATAGTGATGTCCATTTCCTGCATGCGGCTCTCTGGAATAATGCTGCGCTGCTGCACCATAACATCCATTTCCTCCTGGCTCTGAACTCCTGGCGTAGTCTTAGCAGTACTAACCTCAGGCTCTACAGTAACTCCATGAGCCATTGTGGAAGGTTCCTCCGTGAAGGAAACCTCCATGGGTTCTTCCTCATGGGAGGTACAGGCTGGAGTTGGCTCTTTGGTGGGTGATAGGTCAGTTTTCTGCTCCTCCAGGCAGGGCTTGCTGTCATCCTCATTTTGGGAGATGTTTTCCGTGAGTGTAGATGACGTCTCTGGAGGCTCCTCTGTTTCAAAGGATGACACAAGCTGCTGTACTGTGGACGTCTCTGGAGCTGAAACCAGTTTCTGCTCATGCGGCTCTGAATCTTTAGGACCTTTTGTCCCCTGAGGAGATGTAACTGCAAATGCAAGAAGCAGAAGAACATTCAAAATGACTTTCCAAGGATTTACAAAAAAAAAAAAACACCGGGATTTTCCATTGTAGGTCAGAGGGTAAAAATAGCCCATAATGTTGTTATTATCATAAAAAATACTGAATATTGTTATGATTTCATGAAGAAGTAGATTATTCTATTCTTATTTTACTATTGCTTAAATAGGATTGATGTATTACACTACATACAAAACTATTTTCAATAGAATTCTAATTCTATCATAAATTCTAATGAATGCAACTTTAATGAGCTCATATTGATTGAGAGTTAACTGATTATTTGTACCTTTTAAAAATAATTTTACACACTATAATACCATTTAAAATGGACTTGTATAGGTAACATGGTAAATAAAAATGGTGAAAAAGAAATGTTGATCTTATACATTCATATATTAACCAAAAATCTTGATGAATAACTTGGCTGATCAGATTCAACAAAATTTATTTTGTTGGCATGTAAAAGCACATTGGACTATATAGCATTATATAAAATGTTGTATATTTAAATACACGCAATAACAATTAAATCACCTTAATGTACATTGAATTAAATTTACATGTATTCATTTAGGAGATGCATTTATCCAAAGTGAATGGCCAAAAGAGGAAAAACAGAAGCAATATATCATACAGGAGCCTTTTTTCAATTAAAATTTTATTTGTAATTTTTAAAATTTTTTACAATTTCTTTATTGTTGTAGACTAGTTGAATAAAAGATTTTCTTCGAAATCTTTATCAGAAATATATATACAGTTCTATATTGATATCTCTATCAATTGTATATATGCATATATATATATATAGAGAGAAAGAGAAAGAGAGAGAGAGAGAGAGAGAGAGAGAGAGACATATATGTACATACACACACATACACCACTATGCAACATGCAAATGTATAAAAGAGAGTCCTGTCCATTTGAATTCTCTTGGTGAAAATCCTCATGTCCTAATTATGTTAAATTATAGAAATAAAATGGATGTGAATGCTGTTTCACACTGACTTCATTTTTCAAGATTTATGGTTATGGACTAGTTAATTGCTTGTCTTCATCTGTTGTTGTGAAATGGTCATCAAACTGTCAGAGAAAAATGTCATTTTTCAACAAATTTATTCTAAACCACCTTTTTTGAACGTCCTTTAAAACGGACATACCCAAGCATCGTGGTTATGGTTTTAAGATAACAGCATCTTCGATAACATTAAACGTGTGTGTGTGTCACTGAAGGCAAAGAGAGTAGATGAAGTACCTGAAGTCTGCTCAGTTTCCTCGCTGTGGTCTGAGGTCTCGCTGCACTCTGGCTTGGCTAAATCACCTCTAGCGTCTGCCACAATTTCTAGAGGAGGGGGGAAAAAGTCAGTAGACAGTCCTGACTTGTGTTATGTAATCCAAACTGCTCCAAGCATTAGTGGAAATAATTACAGCATTGGAAAAACAACACATCAGGGTAGAGAAGTACAAGTGTGAACGCAGGCGCATACGGCAGGTGTGTTGTTCAGAAAACATTGTGCTCAAGAGAATACAATGGCTTTGAGCAGTACTGAAAAAGTAGGGCTGCACAATAAATCGAAATGGAATCGAAATCGCGATTCGACAGAAGCTGCGATTGTCATGCGTAGGGATGGGTATCGTTTGGGTTTTTTCGATACCGGTGCCAAATTGATACTTTTAAAACGGTTCCGGTGCCTAAACGGTGCCTGAACCGATACTTATTAAAGAACAGAGAAAGAATTGAGAATGCTAGTGTTAGAGGCTATTTTTTCTTTATAAATAAAACAAGTAGTTAGACTAGAAATAGAATAGAGAGTGCAAATGTTAGAGCATCAAGTTTTTTAATAAAAAAAACAAGCAGATAAAATTAGAAGTAGCATTAGAATAGAGAGTGCTAGAGTTAGAGGGTCAAATGAAGATGAAAGATATGTGTTTTCAGCCGTTTCTTGAAAATATTAAGGACTCAGCTGATTGGATTGAGCAGGGCAGGTCATTCCACTCATTGACAAATATCTGATCTTGTAAGATGTGCTCCCGTTACACAGAGTGCGTGTGATCGTGAAATCGAAGGTGAAAGTAAACAACGCAAACGCTCATTCACGAAACACATGTTGCGGGGAGCAGGCGGCAATGGTCAGAGATTCAGCGGGAGTGGGATTAAGAAAACAGCCGAATCCCGGACATTTTGGGCAATTAAGAAATCCCGGCCGGACGCATTTTTGTAGATCCAAAAAGAGGGCATGTCCGGGGAAAAGAGGACGTATATGGTCACCCTAATTTATAATCTATTGCTAATCGATGTATTCTTTTTAAAGTAGCATATGGAACATATTTTCTGCCTCATTCTGTGACAAGAAGCCTCATCAGATCACAAAAGGAAGCATT
>NW_015555703.1:941967-944055 GCF_001515605.1 Sinocyclocheilus anshuiensis
AGGGAAGTTTAGCTTTAGGCATTTTAATTTAAGCATGTTTAGCTTAGTTAACGGAAGGCTACCTGCTGCCATCAGAGCAAGTGTAATTACTGCATTCACGCGCTCCTTGGATGCTCTCATTCCCCGAGTTGTGCTTTTAAGTCGGAATGTGAAAACAACATGGACACTCTCGTTACTACAAGATGTGTTGGATTATTAGAGCTTTCCGACTTGAGTTCACGTGCATTTTCTCAGTCGGGAAATAATTTTTCACGTGCGGTACGTGCCAATGATGATGATTCTTACGTCCGCTTCGGAGAACCGGAGGAAATATTTCAATCGATCGCTCAGGCATGGCACCGAAATGAGGCACTGCTTTCAGATGGAGCAGCATTTACTTCACAGAGCCGTAGTTCACTGAGAAGCTATGCAAACAGCTGTAATAATCATAAGCGATTTTTTTGCGTAACTTGTCAGTGAACTACGGCTCTGTGTAGTAAATGCTGCTCCATCTGAAAGCACGTGATGATGATTTACTGCTGATTACAGAACCGGCATTACTAACAAAATGCGCATGACAATCGCATTCGATTAATCGTGCAGCCCTAACTGAAAGTAATCTCGATTTATCCAGTGTTGTCTTATATACCCACTGTATGCTCCGACTACACTCTAACATGCTTTATTGTCCTCTTACTGTCTATAATGTCGCTCTCTTCTGTTCAATGTATGCCTGGAACAACAAATTTCCATCTCAAGCACTTTAATCCATTGATTTTAAGGGGCCTTATCAGATAAATGACTTCATATCTCCTGTAGGAACAGATAACCAGCCATTACAGAAATCACAGAAGGCTAAATGACTATCGTCCAGTGCGGCTTACATCAGCTGAGCACATCTGAGGTAATTAGAGGGCAGGTTTCTTTCTAATCAGAAGAGCAGAGATATGCTATTATTCTGATCTGAACCTGTGACTGCTATAATAGAGAGAAGATGACAACGACTTGCACTTCTGGTTATTCAACACTACTTTTAATTACAGAAAGAAGCGACAATTGCTACTTATGGGCTGTTATGTCAGATGAAGTCACTTCTGGCAAATAGAAGACAATAAAAGGAAAAAGATGGTGGATAGGGATGGTAGGGATACACCCTATTCATTATCAGACATATTGATAACTGAGGAAACATACTCATAGTCGATGACAAGATGTAAGTGGACTAACTTAAAGGTACCCTGAAGTGCCTTGAAACACGCAGCATTATGCTGGTGATGTAATTTCAACTGAAACAGGAAGAGAGGGCGGGACATATCGAGCAGCCCTGCTCCCCTCTTTAAAATAGCCAATAGCGTTTTGTTTATATCTGCTCAGGCCAGAGCCGTTGAGCTCAGTAAAGCTGCATTTGACAGCCACAGTCTAATAGATTACCCCCTAGATTCAATATGAAACTCTTAGTAAAACAAAATAGTGGTCATAATCATGCTGAGTCTGTGTAGTTGTAAACGTTTTTAATATATGCCGACTCGTGCATATGATCCGCTCCGTGCGATCGTGTCTCTGGACCGGAGCCAAAGTCCGGATCAGACTGTGTGCTGCCGCGGTTCGCGTGAAACAACGTGAAACCAGACCTCATTTGCCCCAATCGAAAGCATATTTACACTGTCTGAATTGCTCATCACCTACATTGTGCACTTCGAGCCATTCACTGTACAGGAAATACTACACTGTGAACAAGTGACCAATCTCAGCCGCTTCAGCGTCTATTTATAGTGCAGGGGGCCGGCGCTTCTGATTCTAGAGAGCATTTGATTGGTCAGAAGATTTGATGAGATGAAGTACGACGTGACGTCAAAAAAATTGTTGAGCCATTTTGGCGGAAGTGATGAACTGCAAGCTTTGAATGCTTATATCTTCTAAATGCAAATTTTGTCACTGTTTTGGAGCACACTGCCTTATAGATAACCTTAAGACTAACATATTGATACTAACACCCAAAAAAACTTTTAATTTTGATTTCATGGGGACTTTAAACTGTAGTAATATTTCACAGTATTACTGTTTTTACTGTATTTTTGATCAAATAAATGCAGCCATGGTGAGTATATG
>NW_015555703.1:944665-963368 GCF_001515605.1 Sinocyclocheilus anshuiensis
TTGGATCGGAGCCAATGTCCGGATCAGACTGTGTGCGCTGCCACGGTTTGCGTGAAACTATGTGAAACCAGACCTCATTTGCACCAATCGAAAGCATATTTACACTGTCTGAATCGTTCCCTATCACCTACATTGTGCACTTCGAGCCATTCACTGTACAGGAAATACTACACTGTGAACAAGTGACCAATCTCAGCCGCTTCAGCGTCTATTTATAGTGCAGGGGGCCGGCGCTTCTGATTCTAGAGAGCATTTGATTGGTCAGAAGATTTGATGAGATGAAGTACGACGTGACGTCAAAAAAATTGTTGAGCCATTTTGGCGGAAGTGATGAACTGCAAGCTTTGAATGCTTATATCTTATAAATGCAAATTTTGTCACTGTTTTGGAGCACACTGCCTTATAGATAACTTTAAGACTAACATATTGATACTAACACCCAAAAAACTTGAATTTTGATTTCATGGGGACTTTAAAGGTGCAGTAGGACATCTTGGAAAATGCCATCTTTAGCCTTTGGCCCACCCTCCCTACAAATCGCCGTCCAAAGCCACGCCCCCTGAACGCATGAACGCGCACAGTCCAGACGACCAGAGACAACATTACTACAATACATCATGCGCCATTCACCGGTGAGAAATCTTTATAGTACAGTTCGGACTGAACATTTTGTTTGGACGAACATTTCTTGGTCCTACGCCTTCCACAGAATATATAAATACATATAAATACATTTAGACCACTTAAGTTAATGATTGCTATCGGGATGTGAAGAGACTTTCAACCAGCATAACAAAAAAATGTTTCTGAAGACAATGTTTATGTTATTAAGGATGCACAATATATTGGTACCATATTCATTTTCGTTATAGATTAAATTTTTATTTATTGGTATCATAGATTATCAGATATTGCTCATACTCATTTCCTCTATTTTTCATTTAGTTTACCTTAGTTTTACATTTAGTATGATGTCATCCAACAATTAAATTTACTCTTGAAAAACACAAAAAAAAAACTTAAATGTAATCCTCAGCAAATCTCAAAATGAATATCCATTTTTCATACCGTACATTATAACGTTGTGATGCCTAAATTCACTTGCATTAATCCAACTGATTTTATTTTTTGGTGATTTATTTTGAATTTATTTACATGGTAAAAAATGTCATATCTGCCAACTAAATATTACTATATAGGTTTATTTAATTCTTATAGCAGTTATTTTCAGTTAGTCATTTTAGTGCTTCTACTTAAACTTCAGTTAGTTGCCAAGACAACATTTGTTTGTTTGTTTGTTTACATGTTTGTTTAAAGGGATAGTTCACCCAAAAATGAAAACTCTTATTATCATTAATTTCTTTCTTCTGCAGAACACAAAAGCAGATATTTTGATGAATGTTGGGACCAAACAGTTGCTGGTAGCCATTGACTTCCATAGTATGTTTTTTCCTTACTATGGAAGTTATTGGGGACCAACAACTGTTTGCTTCGCAACATTCTTCAAAATATCTTCTTTTACGTTAAACAGAAAGGTTTGGAACAACATGGGTTGAATAAATGATGACAGATTTTTCATTTTTTTGGTGAACTATCTATACGTTTTTCATCTAATATCTATATTTTATTTCAGCTTTATTTTAATGAACAGAAATGTTTAGTTTTAGTTTTATTTAATAATAATACCAATAATTTTTACCCCAGAATTATTGTTGCTTATATTAATTCCATCCATAATTTTTTCTTTTTTATAATAAAAAAAAAAAACTAAAGATGTCCCAATATTAAGATTTTTACTGATTAACGAGTTATTTTAATTTCAATAAATAGTTTTGGACAGAAGGATGTTTTGAGTTGTGAAAGACAGAGTGTGTTTTCATAAACCGCTTGCACTTGCTGGTCTCCAGTCACATCTGATCACCCGCTGCGTCTCAGACCCATTTAAAATGTGAAGTCGCCATGGTAACCTCCGGTACAAGGTCCCGTCAAAAGATCTATGGTCCGATAAGCACATATTCTCAAAATAATATCAGACACATATGGGGTCTTTCTCTGATGGGTGAACACTGTTAGACTGTGACTTGTAACATAATTCAATGTAATGTAATGGAGAATGACAGAGAGAGAGAGAGTAAAGCTAGAGAGAATGGCCAGCCACATTGGACCAAGTGGGCATCATCTCCAGAGGTGAATAAGGTTAACTCTCTGGTGAGAGGTGCCGTAAACAAGCCTCTCTAAAATCAATGTGAGGGTCAAAGACCAATGAGCAGAAGCCTTGAAGTCTTTCTGAAAACCTAGTTGCTGCAAAGGCATCACCTTCATCCAGCTGCCATCCACATCACCACCTGTTGCCACATAATGAAAATAAATAAATAGTTCAATAACTTTCTTTACTAATTTAGCTTTCATACTACATGTTAGATTATAAAGTAGGACTGGGCAATAATGACATTGATAATAGGAAATATTAGTTTACATTTCCAAACATTCCTTTTGCCATTAATTGTAAATAATCCAGTGAGATTTTTGTATGCACAACAGTGAGTGTTGCTGATCTCACCATCATCCAGTCCATCTGGAATGACATGAAGAAACAGAAAAAACTGAGACCGACTAAATCAACTGTGGCAACGTCTTCAAGGCACTTGCAAAAACACCTACAAAGCTAGAGTACTGTGAAAAGTTTTAGGCACTTGTGTAAAAATGCTGTAAAGTGAGGTTGCTTTCAAAAATAATGTCATAGATAGATTTTATTTATCCATTAACTTCTCTTAACTAAATCAAATCAACGTTTGGTGTGACCACCCTTTGCATTTAAAACGGCTTTTGTTTTTGGTATACGTGTGCATAGGTTTTCAGGTAGCTTTGTAGGAAGGTTTCTTCAAGTGTCTTGGAGACGTTGCTATTTGAAAAGGCAGTCTGGTGTTTATTTAATGTCAACTGCAATGCATTTAGCGTGTATATGAAGTTTAAGAAAAACAAAAGAAATACTAAAATAGCATGGCATAACTGGCACCTTTAATCCTGATTTTTTACCTACAGTGGTAAAAGGCTGCCACAAGTCCTCATGCAGGCACTGAGGCTGATTATGGAAGCATACTGCGTTTCTAAGCCAAATAATGCACAAAAAGGGACCTGCGAGGGCATGGGGTGAAATCAAACTTGGGTTTGGACTAGGGATGTCAATTTTCGATCATTTCCATGATCGATCGTCATTTAAATTAACGATCAATTAATCGTTAACCTTAATGCTGCAAAATGCGTCTATGCAGCCCGGCACGACAGGATGTGCAAAAGTTACTCAAAAAAAAAACCCGCTTTCTCACCCGATTTAAAGGGGATTTAGTCTGAATAAAATGCTAGTAGCAGGATTGTAAAATGAATAGATGTGATTATGATCATTTGATAAAATGAAGAGAGCTCGTTTGAGATCATTTTACTTCGTTGACTGTTTCCTATCCCGTCACGGAGATCGCTGAACGCGCCTCTTTAAATGGTTTCGTGGTGCTCGTTGTTGTATTTTAAAACACAGTTGCAATGTTTTCAACTGCCATTATGGCATTTAAAATAAAATGATCCCAAACGTAACTGTGTGGCGCGTGTGGCTGTGCTGCGCAGTCAGTGAACCGCTTCCATCGGCGCTGCTGCAGCAAAAGCGCAGAGCCCGATATGAAAGAATTATCTGGGGAAATGACTTAGTTACTACATTTCTATTGCTTTCCATGTTGAAGAACTTTGTGTTGTTTCAATTTAAATGTACTTTTAAAGTTTAAATCACATTAAAAGCTTAATTTGTACATTATGAATGAATGATGATGCATTTATATACCGTCACTCACAGCTGCTCGCACGTGTTTTGCGCATGAGCCGCACGCAGCCCCAAATTAAACGACTTAATCGATCATCGATAGCTTTAATCGATTGCATGTCTTATCGACAATTAATCGATCGTCGATTAATCGTTGACATCCCTAGTTTGGACCAAGTCTTTATACGTCTGATCTATTTCTTCTCTGTTGATCCTTTTCGACTCACAGCGACAGCAGACATTGTAACACAAGCACACATGTTCAGGGCCCTGTGGCACCCTAAATAACCATGAACCCAGAGTGGGATGAGGCCACATCTCTCACCTCTGCACCTAGAGATTTGCACCAGGACGAATAATGCTGTAAAAGGCCTGTGGGCAGCTGTTCCCCTAAAGTTTGAGGAATTGAGTTACTGACACTGTGCTGAACATTTGTACAGTGACAGCGGGGTGTTAATGCACCGCACACCCAAAGCTGGTTGAACGCAAAGCTGTGATGGTTATTACACATGGAGGAGATTGGCAGGAATGTCAAACTTCCTGCAGATCTGCAAAGTGAGATGTTCTTCAGTCTTCAAGTGGAAAATTTAATTGTGCTCCACGGAAGACAGAAAGTCATACGGGTTTGGAATGGCATAAGGGTGAGGAAAAGATGACAGGAACTATTTTAATGAATCACCAGATATTTGACAGCACATAAACAGAAAACATCACATAAGCAACACTTTCGGAGACTTTTTGTCTTCCCCAGGCAAAGTAGGCCATGTTTCAAATACCCCTTTCCTCAAGACCAGTCCAAACTAATCAAGACAGGCATGTGGGCCTATGGGATGCTTTGGCCTACTCTTCCACTTCAGCAATATTTTGGCCTGAAGGACTGGGGTGCTTCAGAGAGCAGCCTCCGTACTCATGTTTCAAAGACTGCGGGCTGAACTCAGTTATTGGACCACTATGAAAGTAATGAACGGTAAAGACACCAAACCCAAAACCAAGATAATAAGACACTAAAATCAAATAAAAACTTAAAAGATTGCATTTGATAACCACAAATATCTGTCAGAAACCAATCCAATAAAATCCCTTTACAAAGATGATTCATTCTAAGGCTAACTAGATTTGTTGGGAAGCTGCAAAAACAGGTAAGAAAGCAGTCAATCAGGAAAAAAGCTGTCATAGGAGCAGTACCCTTTTAAAAGGTACTGATATGTACACTTTAGGTAATAATACATATCTTTAAGGTATTAATATGCAGGGGTGTCCAATCCTGTTCCTGGAGGGCCAACTTCCAGCAACATTTTGATCTAGACCCAAATAAACACCTGAACCAGCAAATCAAGGTCTTCAGGATCACTAGAAACTTCCAGGCAGGTGTGTTGGAGCTCAACTCTGCAGGAAAGTGGCCATCTAGGAGCTGGATTGGACACCCCTGCTTTAGGGCTAAATAAGGTACAAAGGTGTACCCTTGGAAAGGGTAACGCCTGATGACAGATTTTGTACCATTTTTTTCCTGAGAGTGTAACAAAAACTACTTAAGTCCCACTTCTTTCAAGAACAATCCAACGATAACTTTGTTAGCGTTTGCATTCAGACACTGAAGTTGGTCTTACCCGTCATTTGTTTTTCATCTGTTTGCTGCTCTTCACTCTGCCTCTCGCTGACAGGCTGATGAGGTTCTGCGTCTTGAACTTTGGCAGGCTCAGAATCGTTGTTTTTTGGAACTGGCTGTGCGTTTTCTTCAACATCCACATGTGATTGAATCTCCGCCTGCATCCCTTCTGCATCCGTGCGCACAGGATCTGATTCAGAGCCGGCGTTTCTACAGATGGAACATATGTGATCATCTTTGGACTGTGGATGTGCGTGACCTTCACCTGGTTGTTCACACTCTGGGTGGAACCACCTAAAGAAAAAGAGGCAGCTGACGATTCACCCTTTCACTGCATCCAAAATTAGGTTCCAGACAGACTTTTTGGACATGTAACTGCTACTGAACTAGATTACAGATTTGTGAAGGAAATATACCTTTTGCATTGATGGCAAGAAAGCAGGACTTTGTGGACGTCGGGATCTACGTCGCTGGGACATAAGCAGGGGACGGTGGTGTCCTGTTGATCACCACAGTTTTGGCACAAAAGGCTGTTGTGGTGCCATTGTTCACTTCTCCGGGTGCCACACTGAACACACATCCGGCAGTTCTACAAACACACAGCTACGATTAGCTATACTGCATTAAAGAAATGGGAGATAATTTTGAGATAATAACGTCTCAAAGCCGCCCTTACCTTACACCTCCAGCCGTTGATGGGGATAGAGTCCATAGCCGGCTGCAAGCAGAAAGTGTGATAGCCTTTGTCGCACATATCGCACACTAGCATTTTAGTATCTTCTCCAGGCTCCCTGAAAGATACAAGGACACAATCAATCTAACTAATTCTACCATATGGGATCAATTTTCCACCAAAAGTATTGCAGTCACAGATCAAAAAATAATAAGAGTGAAACCAAAATTTAAAAAAGCAAGTAAAAATATATTGCACAAAATGTAAAAATGAAGCAAAGTTTTCAGAAGAGCAAACAATGGTCACGGATCGAAAAATAATAAGCGTAAATCAAAAATGTAATAACACGTTTAAAAAAATAATAAGCACGAATCAACACTTTAAACATATTTAAAGTCATATTGCACAAAACTGAAATATTAACACAAATTATCCGACTTGCACATAAAAACATGTTTTCCTTGGTTATATTTTTCTGTTTTTTGTGCTCTCAGACATTTTCTGCTAATTTTTTTTTTGTATGCTTATGCTGTTTTTTTTGTATGCTAATATGTTTAAAGTTTTGATTCATGCTTATTTTTTTAAATGCGTTTTTACATTTTTTATTTATTATTTTTCGATCTGTGACCATTGTTTACTATTCTGAAAACTTTGCTTTAATTTTCACATTTTGTGCAATATATTTTTACTTGCTTACTTCAATTTTGGTTTCATGCTTATTATTCCATGACCACTTTAGGTGGAAAATTGATCCCGTACTACCAGTGCATCATTTTTTTTTTCATGAATACATTCCAACACAGTAAAAAATGATTGTAATTTTAATGGACAAAAATATGTTGTGGTTAAAAACCTGTTCATTGGTTAACAGTAAGTTCCCTTACTATATATGGTGGAAAACTAGCCAATCTAATAGGACATTTCATGTAATTTTAGTTTAATTCTCTTAAATTATTCTGATTTATAGTTATTCTGATTCTCATTCCCAGAATTCCCTGTGTGACACTTTACATTTGATGTTTTTTCATTGAAGTAAAGGTTTCTTAGTGTTTTATCAGTTATGTACATTATGGTTTATGTTACACCGTATGTCATTAAATTCATGTTTATTGCATTATTTTAGTGTTATATGTGTTACCATGGTGGTGTTTAGGATTTGTGTGTATGACACTGTGTGTATCTGTTATATATTTGTATTTACCTCAGTTTTTGAAAAAGCTACATGTGATGAGCTTTGATTCATCATGTGGCTCTAAGAACCATGTGTGTTTGTGATGGTTGATGGTGTGTATTATAAAGGTACAAAAGAGATTTTAGTACTTCAACAGGTTGGTTTATTAACATTATATCAGTGAATGAAATATAGGTTTTTACTGTAAATTTGAGTTAATTCCATAAAACCTTAAATGTTGCTACTGTATACAGTAAAGTTCCAGAAACCACAGCTGCAGTTTTTTAACACTGTATGTTACCGCATAGATTTGTATACAACATATAACTGAATGTGTCTAATTCATGACTATCCATTAAGCCCACGAGTCACGAGCAGGTGTCTGTTTATTCCACTGAGGCCCTGTCCACACAAACGCAGTTATTTTTAAAACCGCAGCTTTTTCTACACGGTTAGGCTGCTCGTCTACACGCAAACACAGCACCAGTTCACTGAAACCGAACATTTTTGAAAACGCTCTGAAAAAACACTTTATGAAAAACCAAAAAGCCCAAAATCTCAAAATTGACAGGCGCATGAAAAAAACTGTGTTTTTGCCTGCAGTGTATCCCCTTAAAAACGGAAGAAGGAAAAACTCAGTTTATAAAAATACCCGTGTACGTGTGGACATGGCCTGAAAAGCAAACTCTTGCAACCTCAAAGGATGCATGAGCAAATACGGATGAGCTATTGAGGAATGAGTAACAAAAGGAAGGAGAATAAAAGGCAAAGCTTGGCTGCAACTCACTTGCATGTCTGACAGACTTTGCACTCGGGGCACTGCCAGCCTGCCCTCTTCAGAGGAGTGACGCTGATGTCCAGACACATGCCGTGATAGCGTAGCCCACAGCTGGTGCAAAAAAGCTGGTCCAGGAGATCCCCGGGGCTGTCGCACAATATACAGTTCGCCTCTTCTTCATCTGAGACAGAGAAAGATAGATGAATGAAAAAATAAATGTGAACTAAATCCAAGCTTCTAAATCCATGCCCACTTTACATGACCTAATCCAATTCCCAATGACTTTTAGAATTAAATTAAATAATTAAGTATATTAAATATCCAACATTGATGATAGTATAAAAAAAGGCCAATAACTAATATGTGTTTTGAATCTCTACTCTAAAGAAAAACCTCTGACATTTTTAATAAAGGCATATTTTTATGTTGTCAGTTCACTAGTGAGAGATCCTCTATGATTTTCAAAACAACAAAAACATCTAAGACTGATTTCTTTGGCAATGAAAAGGCAATAAAATAACTAACAAAAAAAATGTGATGAGTATCAAAAAATGACGTCTTATCAAAGTAAATGTGAGTGGTCATGCACCGTGTTATTCATCAAGAATTAATTAAACTGCTCAAAAATCATGATAGAGACATTTATAATCTTACAAAATATTTCTATTTTCAAAATGCTGTTTTTTGAATATTCTATTTAGAGAATCCTGAGGAAAAAAGTATCACAGATTCCACAAAAACATTGAGCGGTTGACACTGATCATAATCAGAAATGTTTCTTGAGCAGCAAATCAGCATATCAGAATGATTCCTGAAGGATCATGTGACACTGAAGACTGGAGTAATGATGCTAAAAAACAGTCGACTTTAAGTTGTAATAATATTTCACAATATGACTGTTTTGCTGTATTTTTTTTAACAACAAAAAAAAAAAAAGCCTTGAGCCTCTTTTGAACTTTTGAATGGCATTGTATGATAATGAGTTAGAATAAGTTGATTTTGCGGCTGAGTTTCAGTCAATGCTCTTTTTGAACTGGGAATTGGAGTCTGAAAGTTACAGTATGTTTTTATAGTACGTCAAGGTCTTGCTTTGAACGAGTGCATAAAATAAATTTTATAAGAGCAAATAATAAAGACGGTTCTCACATTTGCTGACGGCCAGCTCAATGTGCTCTGTGCACAGGACAGAGCGCCTCCTGAAGTCCTGAACGGTGCCGGCGGCCCCCGCGCAGGGGTAATGGTACGAGCGATCACACCCCTCCTCACAGCACTTGATGGATGCTCCAAGGCGCTTACAATATGCACAATGCTATAAAAGAAAAGAGTCATAATTGATGAGACACTAACAATGCAGACTCCAGTTCTGATGCTAAAACATGTTAAAAGAGGGCCATCAATTATTTTAACACGGTCTATAGTCCTTAACTAAAACCTTACATGCATTAACTGCTCATCACATAATTAACATTCAAGATTAAATGTCTGACAACTAATATTAAACCAAACAAATCTATACAATGAGACATGAAAGCTGACAGTGTAATGCCTGTGGTCAGACTAACAGCTAGGGAGAGCTGTGACATAAACCACAATGATGACAGACTGACGGATGTGTAATTATCCAATCATGCCTGTAAGCGCCCACAGACCATAGACGAGAGGGGCCAATTCACGAAACGGTTGCGCCACTATTGTGCGCAGTATCTCAGCGCCATGTATTGAAATGAAGTTATTGTCATCTAGATGTGCAAAGTCAAGTGCACTTTCTGCGTATGAACGAGCAGATTCAGGTGTGTGAGTGAGAATGATACAGTCACAGTAAAGTACAGCAGACTGCAGTAATCTGCTGAATCTTCCACAGAAATGTGCTCAGAACCAGCCTGCAAACTGGGAAATGCACTGTGAAACACTCATTTGGGGGTGTGGGATCTTTTGGGAGGCCTTTATACAGATTTGCATAATTCCTTTTGTGAACTGGGAGTCAAAACAATGCAGCATGTACAAATAAAACAATGTTATCAGCAATTAAGTGAATTTTCATTTGGGTGAACTATCCCTCTCATCATACTTTTCAACACAATCGAACTCTCATCATAATTTTATTCTCACCAAACTTTTCATCATGCTTAAACTCTCAGCTAGTCTCGAAAAATACCATTATTCAATACCATTTTCAAAACCACAAGTAAAAGATTGCCATGACATTAGGGGCATAAAATCTGAATAGTATCTGGGTAACTTTACTTTTCACCATATTCAAAGTATTTTCTTAACAACTAAAACTCTGCTGTCTGAGATTCTTCATGTCTGATAGCTCTGAGTGGGATTATATGATAATAATAATAATCACATTTTAATATTTAAAAATACATATATTAATTATTTCAATTTATATTAGTAAAATTACAAATACTTATGACTTGATTTCAATAGTTAATCCTTCAAGCGTTTATTTTGGCGGAAAATACTTTTAATTGTCTGTGATAACAAGATTACAAATTTGGAAAAAATACTGTAATCTGTTATACATTAAAAGTAATTATGACGTAATTATGCAATATATAAAACAAAATCATTAATTCATAAATTACTATAAAAAATTTGCCAGTGTTATCATTTACTAAAACTAGTGAAATAGTTTAAAATAAAAATATTAATATTAAATTAAAAACTGAAATAAAATAAAACATAGATGATGTACCAAAATCACTCAAACTTAAATATACAGTGGGTACGGAAAGTATTCAGACCCCCTTAAAATTTTCACTCTTTGTTATATTGCAGCCATTTGCTAAAATCATTTAAGTTAATTTTTTTTAAGCCAAACAAACAAATCCACAAAAAAAGAGAGGAAATTGATTGATTAAAATACACTACAGTGTGTCAACTTTAAGTCTGAGAGAAGAACAAGATAGCGCAGCTGGTAATGGTGCATCAGTACTTGGAAAATGAGTATTAAAACAGTTTTGAATATTCATAACCAATATGTATAGAAAAATCTACATTTTTGACAACATTACTCAGAATAATCACATATACCTTCATCAAGCACCAGCATCTGCCCGCAGCCCTCAACGACCACTGCCAAAAACCAGCAGCTGGAGCTCGCGAGACCTCCAACAACCCACAAGAATTGTGAAATAATAACTGCTGTTTACAAAAACAACTGTCACCGTGTCCTCGCTGCGAATTACATGATCGTTCAAACCTGTACTACTAGTTAGACAATTCCTAATAAATATTCAGGGAAAGCAAAAGCATGTAATTCCTCACACATCTCAAATCACGCGCCAGGTGAACTGAGTAACAAAGACATGACAGGTTATTTCGTGGGTCAGGTGATCTAATTGTACTCTTCCCTAATGTTAGGTTCCATTTAGCATTAATTATAACTGTAACCCGTAACAGCTTCCTGAAAACAGGTACATATTTCCCTCTGAATACCAGCACTAGGCCAACGTTCCCTTTCCTATTCGAATCGATCTGTTCTGCGTCTCTGTCCATCGTTCTGTTTAATGAGCTGCTCAGAAACCAGCTGTCCGCTAAAAGTCAAGCAACACCGCGACTGGAAGAGTCCAGACGTGACACGCCGTCAGCCCTCATGTTTACAGCTGTTCTCTGCATCTCGTTAACTGAGCATTTCGTTTCGCACCTACAGCAAATGGATTGCGATAAGGCGTGCGGTCAAATGGAGCATCGCATGATTTACGCACATTCATCTAAGGGCGATTCCACTCAGGAAATGTCAATCAGATGAGCCACCTATACGAACGTATTTCTCCAGCTCTGAACTGGCATTTACTATTAAATGCAGCATTGCTGTTAATTTACGAGATCAAACAGCAGAGCACTATTAAGGAATGTGATAGGAGATGGTCGCGGCACGGGGGGGTGTTAAGTGATGAAGCCGATGACGCCGCAGGCCCTTTGAGTGCCGTGACCTTTTCTATTTCACAGCTGATCAGCGGCGACCTTTAGCAGCCAGTTAGATTCCTCCTCCAGCTCTAGCCTTTCACAGAAACACAGCAGCATGGCCGTACGAGTCAGCAGGTATATGAAGAGCCCTAGAACCCTATCAGGTGTCATCAGAGTGACATTAAACAAGAGCAAGAAATAAACTAAAAATTAGGCCTGGGCAGAAATACGGTATATACATGGAAATGTATAGATGGTAGAATGTAGAAATAGTCTACATTCATTTGTAAATAATAATGAAATAATTTGGGGTGAATGCATTTCATTTGTAAAATATTTAATTAACTAGATTATCCAAAAATAGTTATGTAATATATAAAACTAAATTAAATTCAACAAAATCAACAAAAATCATTAAGTATTATAAAATTACCAGTGTTGTTATTAACTAAAACTATTAAAATTGTTTTTGTTAAATAAAATAATGCTGAAATAAAATCAAATATAAAAATTTTATTTAGAAATGTTGCCTTGGCAACTGACTAATTTTAAACAATAAAATGAGTTAAAGATACTAAAATCAGTACAAATAAAATAAAAATAATAAATAATAATAATATAAAAACATAAAAAGCAAACATAACATAAAAAAATAAAATTAAAATGAAAAATACAAATATATA
Source organism: Sinocyclocheilus anshuiensis (assembly GCF_001515605.1). NCBI lineage: Eukaryota > Metazoa > Chordata > Actinopteri > Cypriniformes > Cyprinidae > Sinocyclocheilus > Sinocyclocheilus anshuiensis. The sequence continues at coordinate 957,300 of NW_015555703.1, forward strand.
AGCTAATTTTAAAATAATAAAAAATACTATAAAAATAAAATAATAGTGTATAAATTACACTAAAACAATTAGGCTACATTTTAAAATTACCTGTAATACATTTAATATATGGGATTTATGGGCTTAGATTATCACTGAATTGCTCGTTTATATGCACCAATATTAAAATTTTGGTTGAAACTGATAAGACAATAATTCATTACATGTTATTGCCAATAACCAATAAATGGTGAACAAATCTTTACTGTTTTAGTCTAAATACATTAAAAATAAAGCACTAAAAACTAAAGTTAGTAGTTTTAAATTGAATTTACTTTTCATCATCAAAAAATTAATTTTGAAATTTGCTAAAGATTACATTTAAGTTTTAGCTTTGCTAAAAGTGATGAATGATTTGCTACTTGCGGTTGACTGTGGTGAAAATGCAGTTTTGATTTTGATGGATTTAAGTGCCGCTTTTGACACAGTTGATCACGGCATCCTTTTGTCACGCCTTGAACATTGGGTAGGTATTAAGGATACAACATTATCGTGGTTTAAGTCATATCTTAAATCCAGGACACTTCCAGTGGCTACCGGCCAGTTTTCCTCATCATCAGTTTCTCTCCCTTGTGGGGTTCCTCAAGGGTCCATTCTGGGGCCATTACTTTTTAATCTGTACATGCTTCCACTTGGTAATATAATTAGGAAATATAAAATCTCTTTTCATTTCTACGCTGATGATTCTCAGTTATATGTTCCATTAAAATCGAAACATTCTCTGCAGCCCCTTATGGACTGTCTGAAGGACATTCAAATCTGGATGGCGAATCATTTCCTCCAGCTAAATAATTAAAAAACTGAGGTGATTATTTTTGGTCCCTCTAAAACCAGAAACTCTATAGTTAGTAACTTAGACAGTCTCACTCCATATGTTAAGTCACATGCAAAAAATGTAGGTGTTATTTTTGACTCTGAGCTTTGTCTTGAAAAGCAAATTAGCTCAGTTGTTAAAAACAGCTATTATCAATTGAGAATCATTTATAGACTTAAATCAACACTTTCCTTTCAAGACTTGGAAAAAGTTATTCATGCATTTATCACATTATTATTGGACTACTGTAATTCCTTATACCTAGGTCTTCCCCAATCTTCACTGGCTTGTTTACAGATGGTCCAGAATGCAGCGGCCAGATTGTTAACTGGTGCAAAAAACGTGATCATATCACTCCAATTTTAGCGTCGCTCCACTGGCTTCCTGCTTCCAAAATTTTGTTGATTATTTTTAAAGCACTTAATAGACAAGCCCCATCATACATTTCTGATCTTATCTCATTTAATTCTGCTCCTAAGTCCCTCAGATCTGCTAATAAAGCTCTTTTATATGTCACACGGTCACGCCTTAAGTTTAAAGGTGACAGAGCCTTTGCAGTAGCTGCTCCACGGTTATGGAATCAGTTGCCACCTGACATTAAGAGTGCTCCGTCTATTTCGGTTTTTAAGTCTAGACTTAAAACGCATCTTTATTCTATGGTCTTTCCTGATTTTTAATTTATGGATTCGTATTGTTATCTTGGATTTTAATTTAAATTTTATTTTATACTTTACTGTATTTTATGATTGTTTTGTACAGCACTTTGGTCAGTGTAAGCTGAATTTAAATGTGCTCTATAAATAAAATTTACTTATTAAATTATTAGTGTTTTTAAAAAGTTAACTAAGTTAGCATAAAATTACGTTCTAAACATAAAAGATAAAGTCTAAAACAGTTGAATATCCAAAAATTGACCAATAAAATTGTCGATTAAACAAACAAAAAAAAACACTGCAACATCAGCAGATAATTAGGACCAACATAAAAAACACAACATATTCTGATGGAAGCCATAAAAGACAAAATCTTTAAAAAGCTTCAGGAAAGATAATAATAACTGTTGTGGATAAAATAAAAATACAGACACATTATGGTCACTCAGCAAAAGAAAAAAAAAATGCATTTTGATGCAGCCAGCATTTTAACCCTCATTTGCATAACCTTTCAAGTACTTCAGTGAGGTGAAGTAATATTTACATAAAATTTACAGTCATTACTTTATTCACGAGTCCTCACATGCTTCAGCCAAGATACACGTCAGCTAAACCAAAGATATCCCAGCATACCTCTGTGCTCCCTGAGTGGATGGCTTTGTCCACATTTAGCAGTGATTGATCCTCCGCTTGACGCACAACATTTGACCACAACGCGCAGCTTTGATGAGCCCAGCACTGACCTGCAAACACAAGGAATCAGAAGATGGCATGGGACCTTTAAAGCTAAATCTCTTCATTTCTTTTCAATCATACATTACATTCTTTCTTCTGTTTAACACAAAAGGGGACATGCTACCTAAGCTCTCATTTAGCGTTTTACAGAAGACAGAAAGTCACATGGGTTTGACCAGCATAGTAAAGATAGTTACAGGCAGAACAGCCATTCAAGTTCATTTTACTGTTCTAACAATTTCAGTTCCTCACCTCAAATAAGTGTGATGTGTCTGACTACACTGTCTAGTTTCAGGCTGGTTCCTGACCAAAGCCTTCAGGCTGTGTTTTTTTTATCTTCATTAAATCATTCTCTGTACAATCAGTGGAAAAAGTCAATTGAACATATTAAAAGAAATTTCAACAGCTTGATATGAGAAAGAAAACCTTTGATTTCTTTCCAGAAACACTCTAAATTACAGTATTTTCTATTGTTAGCTTTTCTCTGTCTGTGCCTAGGTAAAGTTTTTAACAGGTTTTTACCCGACTCATCAAAGAGTGTTCGGACATCAATGTCATCCGGCAGACCGACGTGGCGGAGCTCCTCCCAGAATCTGCCTCCTCCTTCCTCGGCCCCGACACTGCAGGACAGAGACAGAGTGATTACAGGGGATCCGGTTTAGTCTTACACATGTCCTAACCAAGATTATCTGTTTGTCTGATCAGTGGCGGATAGGAGAAAGTGACATTGTTTGAAAACTATGGATGTGCGCTACGACTAATTTCATTGCCATTTAAACAGAAATTTTGTAGTCGACTAGTCTAAAAGTAAGAAACCCTCAGAAGACAGTCAAACCCACAACGACATTGACCAAGCAAATAAATGTAGTAAACAGCATAAAAATGACATATTTCCATGTTTTTGCCACAAAGTTACATTTTATTATATACGGAAAGCACACACTCTATTTCTCCCGCTCTCTCTCCCTTACAAACGCACACACATATAGTACACACACACAGAAACGTGTTGTCAGCGCTGCTCTGACCAATTTATCAGTAAAACAGCTCAATAACTTAAAAGCTACATGTCATTCCTCACAAGCGATGTAACAACGGCGCTGTTCTTGAAACAGATGAACATACAGTTTCACTTAGGCCTGGGCGATAAAACGGTATCGATATTTATCGACGGTACACCTTCTTCGATATCGATAGAAAAAATGTTCGATATAGCGCACGATATAGGCACGTACTATGAGTGACGCAGACAGCACACACAAGCACGAACACATGCTGAAATGAGTGCTGTGCCTGCCTGTGATGAGGAGATTGTGAATAAAGAATGAATATTAGTCGAACTTAAAATAAAAGCGCATTTTTTAGACGGACAAATATGACTGCTGCACTCGCGTCTCACAGAAGAGATGTATAGAAAGCCATGCAAAGTTAAAACAGTTTAAACTTTTAGAAAACACATCACGAATTTGTGGAGGTTTATTCCTTTTCTCTGCGTCTCACATGTTTTTAAATGCAGTCTGTGTGAATGGCGCTTCGGCTCTTTGGATTAAGCAATGCATAAATACATGATGCTGTTTTGTTCATAATTGTTTATGCAATTTACGGAATTATATTTGATTTTTATGAGTTAACTTAGACGTAATGCACGTTTTTATAGAGTTACTTGCTAAATGCGCTGCATTATTTTGCTCATTGCGCCCTCCTGTGGCCTCGGGAGACAATTAGACCTATACAATAAAGACCTATTTAATCTGCATATAAAACATTAGAAATTAGATATTTATTTAATTTTTATTGTGTTTGATTGTTAAAACAACAAATATTTGTTGTTTGTCTCAATAAATTGTATTAATTATAAATACAGTGGTTAAATGAAAATATTTTTCTATTGCTTTTTGTTTTAAAAAAGGTTATAAAAAATATCAATAATTATCGATACCAAACGATATGAAACATTATATCGTTGATACATTTTTTAGCTATATCGCCCAGCCCTAGTTTCACTATTAGTAGAAATTGCTGCTGCCCAACACTGTTGAGAGACGCAAAGACACACAGATTAATTTCTCTCTCTCTCTCTCATTTAAGGACAAAAACCTGAGAAATGTCTTGGAATACAACATCTGAACAACATTTGAGGTGCGGTTACCATAGTATAAGCAGAATAACTGACTCCGGTCTGTTGAATTATTAGAAAACATTGCACACCCGAGCTTCAGGAAAGATGCTGATGCTTCGCGTCGTGGCCGCATCATGGATGTGCACTATTTTCTAATAATTCAACAGCCCATCGTCAGTTATTTCTTACGTAATCTTATTATCTGAATTTATTTTATTTCCCATCAAACTGTTAAAATTTACAACACTGGCGGCAACAAAAGCAGCAGATGGGACGAATGAAAATGCAAATTCACTCTCTGACAGTAGGTGGCGCTTTTGGACAAGCAGAAATACAGTGCTTAACCATGGTTACCCCTATAAACAAAGCAGCACTGTGCATATAAACACTATTTTATTATGCATTATATGCAGATAACATGGTTGAGTGTCAACGAAACCTTTCTGAAGTCAGTTCCCGTTCATTCATAATTTTTCCCCCTTTGAACCGCTAAATACATTCCCACACCTTGCTCGTCTTCCAAGCGGACATTTCACTGAGCCTGACTTGAAATGAAAAAATGTAGTTCTCCCACATTAAAATGACTACATTTCGACTAGTATTTCCAATGTCAACTAGCAGCTGCAGTTACATTTAGTTGACTAGTCAACTCCCTACTGAAAAATTAATTTGAATTAACAAACCAGTGATGATACTTATATTTAATTTAATGAATAGATTAACCATTATATCAAGAGCAATAAGGGACTGTTTCTGTAATAATAATAGTGTGACCACACTGCCATAGAAAACAAGTAACACAGCATCAGAGATGTGATTTTCCAAAATATGTTTCCTTTGAATGTAGAACATTTACAGAACTTTTCGTTGGTCTGGCACCATCTTATTCTCAAAATATGTCACAATGTCAGTCTGCCAATATCAAATTAGATCACCCAACTGCATCCAAATCCAATTAATCCCTAAACAAACGGTCTCTGGCTGCTCTGACTTTATATTTTTGCCACTAATAATGGAATAAGCAGCGGAAAAAGCCTCAAAGCCTGTGCTGTCCAGCTATCATCCATCTTCACATTAATCTTCAACAGATCCCTGGAGCTGTGTGTAGTCCCCTCCTGCTTCAAATGTTCCACCATCATCCCTGTACCCAAGAAACCAAAAATCACAGGACTTAATGTGACACAGTTTTACTCAGCTGTTATTGAGTCGGTTCTGTGCTCTTCAATAACTGTCTGGTTTGGTCAGCCAGCAAATCATATACAAGAAGACTGCAACAGACTGTTAGGACAGCAGAAAGGATCATTGGCGTGCACCTGCCCAGTCTTCAGGACAACTCCAGAGTGAAGAAACGGGCAGGTAACATCATCAAAGACCCCTCTCACCCTGGACACAACCTGTTTGCACTTCTTCCTTTAGGCAGACGCTACAGATCTCTGTGCACTAGAACATCTAGGCATAAAAACAGTTTTTTCCCCCATGCCATCTCCAGCTTAAACAGCCAACACATGAATTATTATCTGTGTTTTGTAATTCATTTCCGTAATTCATTCTACATCCTTAATTATTGCCTCTTTCTCGAGTATTATGTAAATACATATGCATATCTCTTTATTTATAAAGTTCTTTATAGAGTAAATAATGCACAAATCTGTACATAAATCTACTGTTCCAGATTCATACACATTATTTATTGTTAAGTTTTACTATTT
>NW_015555703.1:967325-974791 GCF_001515605.1 Sinocyclocheilus anshuiensis
TTATTGAGTCGGTTCTGTGCTCTTCTATAACTGTCTGGTTTGGGTCAGCCAGCAAATCAGATTTAAGAAGACTGCAACGGACTGTTAGGACAGCAGAAAGAATCATTGGTGTGCACCTGCCCAGTCTTCAGGACTTGTACAACTCCAGAGTGAAGAAACGGGCAGGTAACATCATCAAAGACCCCTCTCACCCTGGACACAACCTGTTTGCACTTCTTCCTTTAGGCAGACGCTACAGATCTCTGTGCACTAGAACATCTAGGCATAAAAACAGTTTTTTCCCCCATGCCATCTCCAGCTTAAACAGCCAACACATGAATTATTATCTGTGTTTTGTAATTCATTTCCGTAATTCATTCTACATCCTTAATTATTGCCTCTTTCTCGAGTATTATGTAAATACATATGCATATCTCTTTATTTATAAAGTTCTTTATAGAGTAAATAATGCACAAATCTGTACATAAATCTACTGTTCCAGATTCATACACATTATTTATTGTTAAGTTTTACTATTTTAAATGTTTTTTTTTCTGTTCTCATGTCAGATGTGTATGTATGTATGTATGTATGTATGCATGCATGTATGTTACATGCACTGAGCACCTTAAAAAAAAACCTCACCTCGTGTGTTTGCGCACACCTGGCGAATAAAGCTAATTCTGATTCTGATTCTGAAAACACTGAAATTGGTCGTTTGTATTTCTGCAACAAATTTCATTGATTCATTTACAAATAGTTTTACTAACACCAAAAAATTCTTTGTCTAGGTAAGTAACAATCACCTGGGTTATTTTAGTTAAATAAAACTCATCTCTTTCTCTCTATATATATAAACAAATAAAATATATGCTAACTGAAATAAAACAAAATATTAAAAAAACTATAGTAGTATCTCAATACTAAAATAGCACTGATCCAAATTTACTTTATATTAAATTATTTCATATGTTTGTATTCCTAATTGTTCCCTTTCAGTTCTTCGAGAGCTTAATATACTCTTAGCATGCTGTGACTTGCCTGGTTAAAAAAAAATTAAAATTAACAAAATGAATAAATAAAATAAATACGGTGTATACATTTTTAATGCAACGTAAATTTATTTTAATTTAAAAAAATTTGTAATGCCAATTCAATGATTATTCATCTGTAAATTATCTATAAATTGTGCTTGTCTATAAATTATCTACATTTAGGCTTTTTCACTAATTATAATGATATATATGAAAGTGAAGTTGATTCGATCTTAATTAATAAGAACATATCATGTACTTAATTCAATTAAAATGTTTCCCAGCTCTAATTTCTACAGAGCAAATACAGACTGAGATGAATGCATCCATGGCACCAGAAGAGTGTTAATTTATTCTTGACATTTAGGCACTGGAGGGGTTTGACTCACAGCCATTTTAATTTAGGTATGGGGGGGCGGGGGCTGTGTGGGATGGTGCTGATTGATTAACCACTTACACAGAAATGACTCATCGTAAATACATCATGGGACAAAAATGTATCTATCACATCACGGCGCATCTCATTACACCCCTCCTCTATCCACCTGCTGGGACGGCTGACATATATGAGGGGTCAGTGTGTGCTGCCGACTGACATTCTGAGTAATCCCATGACAATAGATGGGGATGATATGAAACAATTTCTGAGAACAATGTGCCATATTATTTTACCAAGTAGCGCTCATACTGTATATACAAATGTGATTTCATGCTATTTTACATAATCCAACAAAACAATTAAATGATGTACACTAGCCAACACACTCAATCATGGAAACCAACAGTAGCCTATATAGCTACCATGCAATGGTGGAAATGTAATAATTATATTTAATATGAAAAATAATGACTTTTGTGTTACAGTACGGATGATAAATTAGCGGCTTTACAATTAAATTCTATTTTGTCTAAATAAATAAAAATTATACACTAAAAACTTTTTAAAGATTAAGTGAGTGTAAGATGACAGTACAAGTAATCTTAATGTAAAAATAAGGAAAATGAGCATTAACAATTAAATATTTAACAAGGGCCAATACTAAAAGAATAAAAGCAATTGTGCTTGAAAGTCTTAAAATACAAGTAAATAAATGTTTCCCAAATATACAAATATCTAAGAGAAATATGTGGTTAACTGTCATAAAAATAATGCCATAATGAAAAAAATCTTTAAAAAAAAAAGAAGTTAAAAGGCCACGACAACCGAGGACAAGTAATGCAGTTAATGGTCAAAAAAATAATGTCATAATGGAATAAAATAAAGAAATAAATAGACTTAATTAAAGAAAAACACACTTTTCTTTTGTTTATGTGGTGAACTCTGTGATATTCCTGACAGTTAGGTGAGATTCACTCCAGTGTTTCCCACACATAGACTTTACTTGGTCGGGCCGCCAAGTATATTTGGAGAAACGTTTTCGATTTTATTATTTTTATTCTCTTACTTACAGCAACTTGCTGTCTATGGGAGGGTCAGAGAGCTCTCAGAATTCATCAAAAATATCTTAATTTGTGTTCCGAAGATGAACGGAGGTCTTACGGGTTTGGAACGACATGAGGGTGAGTAATTAATGACAGAATTTTCATTTTTGGGTGAACTATCCCTTGAAGTGTTGTGAAATACATGAAGATTGATGTTTTATAGGCTTTATGGACAGATAAGTTGAGATTGACTCTTGAAGGACCAGCATCACATCCTTATGTACCACTCTTTCAAGAATTTATCTTCCAGAATCTGGCAGTAAGTTTTGGGAGTTCATTTTTAGTCCATCTCTTCAAGAGACCTTTCAGAATAGGAGATGGACTAATACACGCACTGTAGTATCAGTAAGATGCTATAATTTTGCATAATTTACAATGCATAATATGAGTATGTAATTAAATGTAGCCTATGTAATTAAAATGAATTTCAATAAATAAAAATAATGTTAAAAATCTCATTTTTTTTTTTTTTTTTTGTCACATGTAGTAGACCGTTTTTGTGCCGTGGGTACTAGAAGGATTTTCCACCTGGCTACCACCACAAATATATTTTAAACCTGTGGGAAGCACTGCCCCCTAACATTTTTAATCAGTAAACATCATAAACCCACCTTAATTTTCTGTCATGCTGCTGTAAATGAACCAAATTATTCTTCTTCTTTTTCCACCATCACGTCTCACTACTCCACATTCAGACCTGCTGCTTGATAGTGCAACCCAGAGATGACAAAGCTCAGCAGGGCTGGCGAACCGCCAACATCAGACTGGCAGCACATTACGTCACACGGGCCCCTGGGAGACGGCTGATTGGCTCCAAAGAGCCAAGACAAATTAGGCAGCTGTGCGAGAGAGCAGGGAGAGGGCCCTTTGTTGGGCTGAGCGCACGCTGGGGCCGGCGTCTCACATCTCGCTCTGTGACTCCCAGTAGCTGTAGGGTAATGATCAACTTGGGGAGAACGCTCACAGAGAGCCACATATGAAAAGCAAACAGTCAACAGCCATGTGCGTGTTCACACCTTTGTGAATGAAGCACAGGCCACAGGATTTACATTTATCCGGATAATGCCGGGGTTATTGAAGGTGTAAACAATATCGCTAAATTTTGTGAGCTGTCGCACTGGTGCGACCACTGTGCTGTCCAACTCATAAGAGCTGCCATTTCTGTTGCATATGAGAAACATCAGACAAAACAAAAGCACAACAATACCACGTGCTACTCATTTGAGCTGCGGAGCTCGGACCAATAATTGAGCGCAGCACAAACAAACTGGTCTGAGCTCAGAACAGGTTTACTCGGGAACCAGTGTTGATCTCACCACACTGTTGCTGCACCGAGATCCAGTGAGAAGCGTTTGAATTCGCCGCAGAATGAATAAGGCTGCTGCGAGATCTTGTGAGAAGCATTCAAATTCTGCAGAGAATTCTCAACAGATCAAACAGCGCTGACGTCCACCAGAAAACCAGAAGTAGTAACACTAACTATAAACATGGTGTTGTGGCAGAAATAGTGGAATGTTATTACATTATTAATTTCAGGGTTTGTACAACCTTTTGAGAGAGAAATTCAAGCACTTTTCAATGACTTTCAAGTATTTCACACAACTATTTCCAGCAATTTAAAGCTTTAAAAATTATCCAATTTAAATGTTATTTTTAATGGGATGACCAAAATATACTTTGTGGTAAACAAACACTTAAGTAAAATTAAAAAAGACCAAATTACAACTGTAACCAGTAGACAGCAGCAGAGGAGCACTTATTGGCTTATTAGTGTTTCATTTCTAGTTTTTGCTTTATATTTTGAAATTATAAAATCACTATTAGAAAATATCAAATCATCAAGAAATCAAATTTTTGCACTTTTTTTGTGTATGAAGTAGGAAAAATCACAAAGTGCCTTGAAAAAAAACTTTTCTTCAATTTGATCCTTCTGTATAGCAACACCGTTTATATCGATATACAGTAGTTTGATTCAAGCGCATCTGAATAGTAGCAGAGGGCACAGAGTGAGCTGCTGCGGGAAAAGTGCATAATCCAATTTGTTCTAAACATGAGACATGCTTTATTTTAAGGGCTTTAAAATAACTCCTAAGATATAGTTAACACGTATAGTTTAAAGTGGCTCGCCCCGTCAGATGCTCTGACAGACTCATGTGCTGCTAACATAGACACTACTTGTGCTGTTTAATGCATTTTAGATGTTTTCCTCAGTGCATAACTTAGATATCACAGGTATATTCTCCAACTGTAAATGTTAGAAAGTCATGAAAGTATTTCCATTTTGCTGTCAGGAGTGCACGAGAATACTGTATGCGATAGGGCTGTCACGAATATGAAATTTGGCTGACGATTAATTGTCTACAAATAGTCACGGTTATTGCGATTAACTGTCTGTTTTAGGGCTTTGGCGATTGTGGCGATTATGCCGATTATCACGATTAATTTTCTGATTTGTATGGCTTTCATTATATAATTGTGATTAATTTAAGTGTTCAGTAAATAATTATGATGTTATCGCTTAATCTTTTTTGAGTTATTATTTTGCAGTGTAAGATTACATAGAGTATTCCAAATTCTAAGAATCGACCGAGCCGTACCATGCAGTGGAAAAGCGCCAAAAGAGAAGAGAAATGTAGGGCCCTATGAAATCCTTTCCCCCCCCCCTAAATTCCATTTTATTTTTTTCAAAATTCTTTTTTTTCTGTTTAAATTTTTCTGGATTCTGTTTTTTTCTGTTTTAATTTTTCTTTACTCCTTTTTAATAGTTAAATTAAATTTTATTAATAAAAAAGCATGTATAATTAATTGAAATCAAGAAACTTATAAATTTTCACATCAATTTATTAAAAGTTTAACAAAAATTACATGTTTAGGTGGCGCTTTTCCACTGCGTGGTACGTCTCGGCTCAGCACGGCTCAGTACGGCATGGCACGGCTCGGCTCGGTTTGCGTTTCCACTGCATTTTCGTGTTATGTATTTAAATTTTTCAGGTTATCAAATGAAGGCTTAAAAAATTAATTTTATTTATCTTTTAATTATTGAAAATTAAGCAAACTTGATTTTTTTGGCAAACAAAGGGGATTTACTATTACAATTACAACATGGAAGAAATGTGTGATTATTCCTTAAAAAATAATGTTTGTTTTATTTTAGTAGTAGTAGTAGTTGTTGTTGTTGTAGTAGGCTATGTACTTTCTACTGAAAAATAGTAATAGGCACAATATCTTCAAATCAAACCGAACTTTTATTTTGACGGGTTGCCGTGAATACCTTTACAGTTCTGTGTATGTGATATGACACTAGTTTTACTCAAATCAAACGGTCAAATGCTCATGAAGTGACTCTCAGAGCAGTTCTGGAGATGTTGTTCATGTGTTTACGTCCTCATTTAGTGAGACGGCAGACGCTGAAATCACCGCGAGTGTCAGGTGCGCTTCAGTGTGTGTGTAGTAAATGAAACCGCGAGTCTGCGCCATTCATTAACAGTGACACGCAGAACATGCAGGATTCATATTTAAATCGACTTTTGCAGCTTAATAGTTACAGATACTAGTCCGTATCGCGATTTGATTTAAGTGTAATGACCTACTTTTGATTAATTCATTTAAAATTGGACAAATTCCATGACATTCCGCGTTTAACTGTGAATTCCGTTTTTATGACTGGATTTCCGTGATTCCATCCGCGTTTTCCACATCGCGCCCTAGAAATGAGTCATGAACTCCAGCAAGATGTCATTTTATGCGTATCCCCAGACCTTTATCTACACATCAAGTATTATAATGGGAATATATATATATAATCTTGGAGAGAGAGTTTTACCGTGCTGACTGTCATAACTGAACGTGACGTGCTGTTTGAATGCTGAGCGGAGAATAACTGACAGCTGCAGCAGAAGGAAGATAAGTTTCTGTAAACTTAAATTTAACACTGTAAATACAATTCCATCCCTCACATTAAGATATAGAATGGCTTCAGATGATATAGGCTGTACAGTGCATGAAAAGCAAAATGGTGCTCTTCTGTTTCTTTTGGTGTATGACTCCCCCTTGTGCCATATAAGAAGCACAATAATAATTTCAGACAACCGCAGTTAGATCAAATAATCGCGATTAGACATTTATTTAATTATCGCGACAGGCCTAGTATGCGATTCTCCGCTAAACTTCACAGACTTTAATGAACGAGCACCGTCACACACATGCGCACCAAACAGACGGAGCACAATAGAATAGGAGCGCAATAATTGTCATATGTAGAATTTTAAACATACAAGTGTATTTTATGATCGGAGATAACAGTAATGGGGTAATGAAAAATAAAATGCAATTAATCTGTGCTCTTGTGTTTATTTACTTTCATTTTTAGTTTAGTGAATTGAACTCCTGCTTTATAAAGCATAATTTTTGTTTTTAGATTCTAATGTTACAATGTTAGAATGTAATGTGACTTTAGCCCCTTTTTTGCACATAATGAATAGTACAGCCTACTTTCACTATATTTGTTTTCATTGCCTTTAATATAAACATTGTTTCATTGGACAACATTAGGCATGATGGTAAAAAAAAATAAAAAAATAAAAATATATATATATATATTTAAATATATATATTTTTTAATCCAAATAGAAAATGTAGAGAATACTGAGATATATACCGTATATTGCATTTCAATCAAAAAAATCAGAGATATGATTTTTTTTTGGCCATATTGCCCAGCCATGATATCTATATATACACACACATACAGTATATCCCCTTTATACAACATATAGCTTACAGTAGGGCTGCACAATTAATCGAATTTCTAATCGCGATTACAGTTATGGATGCCACAATTACATAATAGTTCAAAGCGGCAATTAATCGTTCAAAGTCCACTTATGTTATTCTGCATGCTTAAGATGCGTTTTTTCTTTCTTTCTACATGTTATCTTAAGGGTTTTTCCCATTATTTTAATTTTAGTATAA
>NW_015555703.1:975217-981499 GCF_001515605.1 Sinocyclocheilus anshuiensis
GAACTCATGCTTTATAAAGCATAATTTTTGTTTTTAGATTCTAATGTTACAATGTTAGAATGTAATGTGACTTTAGCCCCTTTTTTGCACATAATGAATAGTACAGCCTACTTTCACTATATTTGTTTTCATTGCCTTTAATATAAACATTGTTTCATTGGACAACATTAGGCATGATGGTAAAAAAAAATAAAAAAATAAAAATATATATATATATATTTAAATATATATATTTTTTAATCCAAATAGAAAATGTAGAGAATACTGAGATATATACCGTATATTGCATTTCAATCAAAAAAATCAGAGATATGATTTTTTTTTGGCCATATTGCCCAGCCATGATATCTATATATACACACACATACAGTATATCCCCTTTATACAACATATAGCTTACAGTAGGGCTGCACAATTAATCGAATTTCTAATCGCGATTACAGTTATGGATGCCACAATTACGTAATCGTTCAAAGCCCAATTAATCGTTCAAAGTCCACTTATGTTATTCTGTGTGCTTAAGATGCGTTTTTTCTTTCTACATGTTATCTTAAGGGTTTTTCCATTGTTTTAATTTTAGTTTTAGTATCACATTATAATACCATTCATATTTTTACTTTTTTTATAATTTAAAGAAGAAACCAATCCGATGTATATTTGAGATTGGAGGCTTAATACTATAGAAAAGCACTAAAGGTTTTTCAGTTAGTGTTTTCAGCTTGTTTATTTTCATATAAAAATACGGCATGCAGTTGCATCAAACAATGGTATAAACATTATTCCATGTAAATTGTGATAATCATAATTAATAATCGCAATTACAATTTCAAGGGAATAATCAACAATTATGATTTTTGTCATAATCGTGCAGCCCTAGCTTACAGTCCATTAAAAATGCAATTTATAACATACAGTCAAGCCAGTAAACATGACAATAAATAAAAGGTAAATGTAATTATACATTCTACATCCCATTCAAAAGGTTGGTGTCAGTAGGATTTTATTTAAAAGAAATTAATACTTTTATTCAGCAAGGATGCATTAAATTTACCAAAAGTGACAATAAAGATTATTATAATAATAAAAGATTATAACTATTTAAAATCATTCAATTCATTTAATAATTTATTTTTTAAATAAATGCTGTTATTTTGAACTTTTTAATCAAAAATCCAGAAAAAAATGTATCATTGATTTTCAACTGTTTTCAACACTGATAATAATAAGAAATGTTTCTTGAGCATCAAATCAGCATATTAGAATGATTTCTGAAGGATCATGTGGCACTGAAGACTGGAGTAAAATTCAGCTTTGCGTCACAGCAATAAATGACATTTTTAAATATATAAATATGTATTTTAGAGAATATTTTATTGAATATTAAATTATTTATTAATATTTAATATTTCACAATATTACAAGTTTTACTGTATTTTTGCTCAAATAAATGTATCTTTGGTTAGCATGAGACAATTCTTTAAAAGCATTTAAAATCCTACCGTAAACTTGTGAAGAGCAGTATACTACCAATACTAACAGAAGCGTACTACAATCATATCATAGCTTTAGAAGACACTGAACCACTACAATATGCTTTAAATTAAAGTATGTGGGACAAATAAGCATTGCCATTTGCTGAGACGATGCAGAGGGTAACTTTAGGACAAATCCTGTGTTTGCTTCACATGAGTCTGTCTCCAGGACATTAAGCAAAAACACACAAATACTAGAGCACTGAGTGCAATTTTCAACTGGAATGATCCGTATTCAAACAGTCTCTGCCTGAAATTTCATCCAGACGAGGGTGATTCAACCAGTGACATCAGGTATCAGCGCCCTGCTGCCTGTAACAGGCCTACCGTTCCGAAGAGCCCTTACAAACACAGTCACAGAGAGCGCAAACACACACACACACTTTCCTCTCTCTAACAATGGCCAATACCATCCGATCTATTTCACAGGGGCCGACCGAGAAGAAAAAACAGTCGTGAGAGAAGCCCCATTTAGCGGAGCTCACTGAAACATTACACTACACATCACAGCCGATATCAAACGACAGCTCCACTCGCCTCAGCCAATCAGCTTACCTCTCTGGGCCCCTGTGCCTCCCTGATTGGCTGGCAGCCCCAGTCTTGTCGTCACGGTCGTGGCCCTCCTCTGTGGAGGATTGTGGGAGTGGAGGGTCGTATCCGGGCGTGACCCTGAATGGCTTCAGATCCCCCTGGTCCAACAGGCTTCGACCAGCACAGTAACAGAAGGCACAGAGCTGTTCGCTGTGAGGAGACCAGAGGAAGGCGGTTAGCCAATGAAACAAGATGGCACGTATTACAGTTCTCTAATGGTTTAAAGGAATGTTTCGGGTAAATCCAGAATGTTCCTTTAACCCTCAGAGATCTACTGATCCAAAATTGCAACACTTGCAATACAATAAAGTGTGTAACATATAAACAATATATGCGTCAAAAACGTCTCCAGCACGTTTTATAATTACCCAAAAATCAAACATAGTTCACCGCTCATATCACGTTCACGTCCATCAAAAACTTAGGCTGGCTGTCGATTGGAATATTAGAACTAAAAACATTAACATAACACACTCATGGGCATCAATCACTTCACTGAAAACTTGATGCCTAAAAAATAAATAATTATTACCTTATGATTCATCTGTTCTTAAATCCATGTCACTTTAATATTACAATATCAATGTCTATCAAAAAAATAACATGCACAATACACTGTAGATTTTAAAACGTTGTTTAATTTTCCAGTAAAGGATGATACATTTTGACATTATTCGTTTCATTTAATTACCTCTTTGCAGATTTTGAGCTATATAACAGCAGCTCACACCTGTATGATAGAAACAAGTGTGGCAGGAAAATATTTACTCAGCTAGTGTTGCTAATTCAGACAAGCTTTACTGAACATTCCTTTGGAAAAAAACGAACATTTTCAGTAAAATGTGTTCATAAAGTTGTAAAATTGAATGGATATTATTTTTAGCTGGGATGGAATTGTGACATTGCAAACCATTTTTAGGAAATTATTAAACTTCACTCTAACATGATTAAAAACTCAATATAGGAAACAATCCAAACACTTCCCGCTGTTTACTGAAACTTGGAGAAAATGCCTCCTTACTGATGTTCTGCATGTTCATTTTGGAATAAGGCCTGACACATTGTTTAATCACACTACGCATTTCTTTCAAATTTATTTAAAAATTTGAAAAATGAAAATAAAAACAGTTCCTTTCTGGGTATCTTGTATCGCTATTATAAGAGACCGCCAACAACATTTGATCATATTATGGTTGATTTCCATAAAATTGCAATTAAAAACATCCAAATGCACAGATGCTCCAAAGACTTACATTAGAAAAGAGCACAAGCTTGTGAGGGAAAATACGGGATGGAAACTGTTGGTCAGAAATATTTTTGGGTGGGGCTTATTAACTCTTCCCTGCTAGCGGGTTTTTTTTTTTTAGTTGCCAGCCACCGTTATCATTTTTGAGCATTTGCATAAAAGTTTAATGGCACCCAGAATATTTTTTTTGCATGAATATCTGAACATGCAACATATCAAGACAAAGAACAGAGCCTTTGCTTTTAAAGGGGTCCTATTATGCTTTTTCCCTTTTTTAATTTTAGTCAGTGTGTAGTGTGTATGTTTGGGCATAAAAAAGATCTAGAAAGTTACAAATCTCAAAGTCCACTCCAAAGGGAGTGGAAAATTAAAAATCCCTTTTCAAGAACTACAACAAACGGTTCGGTTGGACTACAGTGTTTGTTTTCCGGGCTTTGTGATATCACAAAGCGGCTCATTGGAATATCATTACAAATAATTCCCGCCTACGAAGATTCGAATGGTTGGGGAGGGGCGAGGCTGTGGTTAGAACGCTTGGTTGAGTGAGTGCATCAGACAAGAATGCGTTTATACCCCCAAAACAAAATCAAGACTTTGTAAAAGAGCATAATAGGACCCCTTTAATCAAAAAAAAAAAACTTTTTTTTATCAACACTTGAATATGGGTACGTTTCATGAAAAAAGCAACATTTTGAACAAAAAGCTGAGAGAAAAATCACGTTTTTGTATAAGACTATGTCTTGATCAGATTCAGAATGATAAAGATGGAATAGATCAACACATCCAAAGCTTGCACGGTCCTAAAACCACTTCCTGGATCGTCATTTCATTTGGTAACGCCAGGCAGTTTTGATTTATATAATGATTAATGTTTGATGATCGCGTTACTTTACATATGCATCTGCTTACATACACGATCACTTGTTTCTGCTTCTTCTTTGCCGTGTTTTGATCCAGAGATTCAGTACTCTTTCAGAAGATGCGAAATAGCGCCTCCTACCGTACACCAGTGAAAACACGGAAAGCCGGAAAATTCCGTCAATGACGGGGAAAGAGTTAAAAGGACAATCTGAATCCCAGCATGCCAAAGTCACACAACATGATCAATGCTTACTGACACCACTGATTGGTATGGACCAAATTTAGAAAATAAAAGAAAATATAGGAATTGAGTGATGATTCTCAATGTTTAATGAAAACTATTTAATTAAACAATTAAAAAAAAAATGTTAAAGAATTACTACAGTGGGTCTTAATGATAAATTTTTTTTTTCCACAGACAACCATTTTTAATGTTATTCACACAAACAGAGCCCATTCAATAAATTATTCATAAATTGTTTTAAATGTATACAAAAACACAAATTCGGTCATCAATTACTCACCATTCATGTCATTCCAAACTCATAAGAACACACTTGGCAAAGAGAGCAATGAAACATTATTTCCTCATTACCTTCTCCTGGAAAGTTACCCTGCACAATGCCGCGCGGCGTCCATCATCCCATTAGATGTTCTTACAAAATAAATGTTGCTAATATATATGCATTTTGTAATTACGTTTTCTGTGTATTATGCAGCATTTTACGCATGTACCCCTCACTAACGGACTTCTGGAAGGGTCCTTCGTGAAGGGATTCACTTTAATTTGGAACGCTCGACAAATGACGCCTCCTTCAAAGGTGCAAAAACGCTATTTGGAATTCTCTAACTGCTACACTCAAAGGAGAAGCACGTAAGTTGCGAAACCAAAGTTTAGACTACTAATAAGTATGTGGGAGTGTTAGAATTCACACATGCTGTGTCTTTTATTTTCACGCTCCCTGAAAATGGGAAAATTGTTAACAATTAAACTAGCACTCCTCACTGGAATAAGATTGACAGCTTCACGCTAACATATTTAAATACAGCTACACAACATTTAGACACAACTGATTCAACGGTGACCGGCAATATTATGAGTAACTCCTACTTCACGACTTTCAAATATAGCCATCAGATCTTCATGACAGGCAAAAACTCCCTCAATCTAAAAACAACCATTTTTGGACAAACATTATTTCGTGTTGCAATGTGGCTACGCCAAATCTTTTGGTGATGAATGTGTAAAAAGTATCACTTAATGTATTTGCAAAAACTCTTTGACCATTGCAACAAATCCTCGAAATCAGTGAGGCTGTTGTGCGGTGTTGTCATCATAGCTTAAGGAGGAAAACAGTAAATATTGATCCGATATAAAACTGGTCCCCACAACGACAGCCCTGACGGGCAGTACAGTCTGTCCTAAAGAGCCCTTAACAGCCTTTCATGGACTGGAGCCTGGGAGAGCTGCGGCCGTGGTGAGTTGACTGTTTGGATAGGGGTTTGTGTGTTTATGTGTGTTTGTGCATGTGTGGCAGGGGAACCTTAAATTTGTAGTGTAACGTCAACATTGAGGCACATTCAGCTGAGAGCACAAACAAACAGACATGGTGCATGTACATATCTACAAACCCAGAGACAAACCCAAGAAAAAGATTTCTAACTAGCAACAGTGGCTGTGTACTGCTATATAATGTGCAGTTTATACTGTATACTGCATGATATTTTTATTTATTTATTTAATTTTAATAAAAGAAAATGTGACGTTTTGCGACTAATGCTAAAATGTAAGCTATGAATATTTTCTATTATTTTTCTCATTTATGCCAACAGATATTTACATATTTTCAGAAAAATAAAATAAAGATAATTTCAAGATGATAACTGTACACAACTCACTGCTGTATGATTATATACTTTTGTATATATATTTGTATTTTGTATACATATACACCCACACACTTTGGCATAAATGTCTAAAAAAATTGGAAATCAAATATACATATCTATATAAAAATATATTTCTTATGTCTTTATATATTTACAATTAAT
>NW_015555703.1:981869-1001636 GCF_001515605.1 Sinocyclocheilus anshuiensis
TTTTTTGTTCTGTCACTGTCATTCTGTTACACTGTGGAAGCTTGTCACGAAAACAAATTCCTCGTATGTGTAAACATACCTGGCAATAAAGCTCATTCTGATTCTGATAGAGATATATATATATATATATATATATATATATAGCATAAATTTAGAGTACATTTGTAATTGCACCTCTTCTATAACAATAAAAAGCTTGACACATGCAATTTGTGGTCATGTGAAGCTGTTTATTAGTTATTAATAATTTTACATATCGCTGAGATACTCGTGTAGTTTTTATTAATATTTTGAATTATTTATTTATTTTAATTTTGATTTTAGTTAAGGTTTTTGGGATGTTTTTGACATTTTTATTAGTTTTTTTAAATGTCTAAATCGTTTTTATTAATTTTTATTTCAGTTTTAGATCAAATAACCTTATCTAAAATAAGTTTAAATTAATAAAATAAGTAAGTTTTTTTTATATTTTATGTCATGTCATTTCAGTTTATTTTAAGTTAAGTTTATTTTATTTCAAGGAGCGAAAATGTATTAAAAAAATGTAGTAATAAAAAAAAATGTATTATTATTTTTAGTTAACTATAATAACCCTGATGCAAACACAATGTAGCATACTTCTGTTTGAAATATTTACTGTACACAATGCCTACGGTTTCATTTAATATGCAAAAAAAAGTGGTCAACATACCACTATTTGTATATTTACTGAATAGAGTGTATACTACTAATAGCAGTAAGTTACTATTCTGTTCTGAACAATGAACAACACAGAAGAAACATGCGATTTTTAACATTTTCACCCATAGCCAATAATGTAAAAAATAATCATTATTTCTGTGTCATATGTCACACTATAAATTGAGCACATTGCATTGTGAGATACAGTACTCAGCACAGTGTCTATACTGCACATTTGAGGAATGTAAACAGAAAATTTGCATGCTGCACACAGGATGCAACCTGCAGTTGCACATTACTGCTCTTTGTGTGCATGGAAATACAGTGAACTCTCTGAGCTGAAGGGCTGTGCCACACCAGCGCTTCTTCCTGGGTTCCTGCACTGCAGTCGTCTTTACCCAGAATGCTCTTTTAGTAAGCTGAACAAGTGCCCATCCCCCA
The DNA here is from genome assembly GCF_001515605.1 of Sinocyclocheilus anshuiensis. Lineage (NCBI taxonomy): Eukaryota > Metazoa > Chordata > Actinopteri > Cypriniformes > Cyprinidae > Sinocyclocheilus > Sinocyclocheilus anshuiensis. The sequence goes on from NW_015555703.1 coordinate 982,992, forward strand.
CGTTAAGAGAGAACGGTAGCCAACAGCAACACATGCACATGCAGCAAGACATACTTCAGCACACGTGTGCTAACGGGCATTCATCATTTGACCTTCCATTTTGAGATTTTGGTAGAAAGGCTCAATTCAGTCAAAAAGGCTTAAAACACGAAGCCATTCACAAATGTTCACACTGACACACACACACACGTCCGCATGCGCACACTTCCCACGCCGGCGGTGACTCAGCCTGGCGAGAGGATGCTGCTCTGACCTGCTTTTAGCTTCTCCAGAGGCTGATGATGTTTGTGCCGCCCCCGTCTCAGGGCTCGCAGGAAGAGGGGATGACAACTGCTCCTCTTCCTCCCCCTCTGCTGAAACTGCCACGGCAGAGGCGCCCGCCGTCTCCTCCTGCTCCCCTTTAGTGACTGACGAGAGACACAGAAGGAGACATACATCCTTGTTAATTACAGCTGCACCAACAGACATTTTAGACAAAACTGATGAGATTAAACCTTAAATTCATTAGTGTTTCACCACAACTGTATTCACCTACTTAATACAGATTAATTTATACACTACAGTGATAGTGTAAAATGAGTGTAATTTAAAAATATTTTTGAATTTTTTGAGTGTGGCCCATTATATCTACATTGAGGAAAATAAAAAAAAATGCTGTTAAAAACAAACATGATTTATTTTGCACATCAGTGAGTTCTCAAACACAAACAGCATCAAAGAACGTGGATCGTTAATTGCTTTCAGATACTCTGAGTTGGAGCAAGTTTAAAGTCTTTTATATCATTCAGCAGCCAGACGTTCTCAGACAGAAAACCATTTCAACATAAAAATAAAAGATCAATTTATTGATTAAAAAAGTACTAATCTAATAGACACATTTATGGTCACACTTAACATTAGATGTCTTTAACTATTTACTTGTGAAAAATATGTACTTTATAGGTACAGTGTACTTATTGCGTTCATGTTGAATTGCAAAACACTTTTGCTGCACTGTAAAAAATAAGTGTAATTTTAACTGTAAAATTTTGTAAAAACGCTACGGAAAAAAACTGTTAATAGGTTAACAGTAAGTTCCCTTACTATATACAGGTAAAAACTGTAAAATATCTAACCAGACATTTCATGTAATTTTACAGTAAAATGCTGTTAATTTTTTTTACAGTTTTTAGAAGTAAAAATAACAAATCAATGTATAATTTACAGTCAAAAACTGTAAACTGATATTCCCAGAATTCCCTGCATGACACTCCACATTTGAAAGTATTTTGTTTAAATAATCATGTTTTTTTAAATAATTTTTGTTATTAGTTATGTATATTTGGGCTTTATGTTACATCTTCTGTTGTTTAATGAAAGTTAATGCATTATTTAAGCATCATGTGTGTTACCATGATGGTGTTTTGTGTTTGCATGAATGACTCTGTGCACCTTCTATATATTAGTATATACTTCTGCTTGTGGCGAAGCTACTTGTGATGAGCTTTGATTCTTCATGTGGCTTTCTCTTTTACCACCTGCATTATTATGGTGGTTGTCAGTATGTTAAAGGTACAAAACAGATTTTAATAGCAGTGTGCATTGTTGAATTTACTGGTTTACATTAAAATGTTCTTGTTTGTAAATTACAGTTTTATACTGTGAAGTTTTTGGCCGTAAATGTGTTTACAGTTTTTCTGTATTTTTTACAAAATTATTCTGGCAACCACAGCTGCCAAAATTATTTTGTAAAAACTACAGAATTTTTTTTTACAGTGTGCTATGAAGGTGGCATACGGGTAAGGTTAGGGTCAGTTCACCCAAAAAATTTAAATTAAATTGTCATTTACTCACCCTTGTGTCATTCTAATGCTGTATGGCTCTCTTTCTTTTTCAGACCACAAATGGAGATTTTTTTTAAATGTCCCATGCGTGCCTGTCCACATAATGGCAGTGTATGGTGATCAGCATCAAGCTTTTAAATAAGATGCAAAAGTATCACAGAGTGGTCCCATGAGACACGTGCCGTATATTCCAAGTGTTCTGCAGGTGTACGATAGGGTTTGGTGAAAAACAATTATTATTTAATGAATATCCTGACATTGGCTGTTGGTCTCTGTGCACGACTGCACGTTCATGAGACATGAGAGTTCACTCCGACTCACCCAGGAAAAGCACACAAGTTGTGAAAAATCAAGATTAATAAAAACACAACATGAAATACAATCCATGTACTTTCTTCTGAGGAAAAAAATATCCGTTGTGCTTGTCGCAACAACAAGTTATCGGTCAACTGTCAGTTCTGCTCCTGAGATATTCAACTGAGAAATGAAACAAAAACTTTTTGGGGGATTTCTAGGCGTTGTTTTGTGTCGCTTTTTTATTCATCTTGATTTTTCACAACTTGTGTGCTTTTCCTTGGTGGGTCGGAGTGAACTGCTGCGCTAATAGAGTCTCATGAATGGGCAGTCGTGCACAGAGACCAACGGCCAAGTTTAAATAAAGTGTTAAATTTTGGTCTGTTTTTCACCAAACCAGCAGAACACTTGAAATATACGGCACATGTCGCATGGGACCACTCTGTGATACTTTTGCATCTTTTTTTTTTTTTTTTAAGTCCCCCTTTAGTCAAAAATTGTATCACTTAAAACTCATTTTGAACATCAAAATTACATATTTAAATGTTTTTTCTTGTTAAAAAAATTTTTTTAGGCCTTAAAATACCTTGAATGTAACCCTTCTGTCTACATGTCTACACCCTTGCCCCATTTACTATGCGCGGATCTATGAATATGCAAATTAGCACCGCCTCCACTCAGTCACACCAGCCAGGGCCTCCTGATCCACGGATAATGACTGATAAAACTATGTTTTTACTAGCGGACAACTACAGTGGATACTGCAACAGTCATTAAAATTACTTACTTGACGATGTTGTGTCCTCAAAATGCCTTGAAGACTCGAATGCAGCCAAGTTTGTGATTCTTAATTCGCGCCCGCGAGCATACACGAGTGACGTGCAGACGCCGATGCGGGAGAGGTGGGTCTGACTCCGGGCTACTTTTACACGGTTGCCGCGGGTTATCATTGAAGTTAGCGATTCTAAATTCATGTTAAACCGCGGCTTCATGGGTTTTTGCTTTATTTTATTTTTGGTTTTGTGCTGGTAATTGGTATATTTAGCATGCGGACTCTATGCTATGATCTCTATGCGCGCAGTGTTTGTATAAATGGATAGAAGGATATGCTAATGACAGGAATCTATCCCTTGACGTGATTGGTTATTGAATTTTGTGACGTAGCAAACCGAGGGCTGTTTCAAATCACGTTTCTGGGACTGCCATTGGGAAACTACAGTTTTAAGGAGAAAATACTCAGCAATGGTGTTGATTAATGGATTGGCACATGGGTTGTCTAAAAGCAAATTAAAAACACCACATAGACAATAAACAACAACAAAAACTTGATTTTCACTACAGGGGGACTTAGATTAGGGACTTAAGATTTATTTTTGGCAGAAAGAGGAGGCGGGATCGGGAAAGGTCCACGAGGCTGAGATTCGAACTTGGGACACTGAATCGCAACAGCGCTATATGTTAACACACTGCCCACGAGGCTATCGGTGCCACTTTTTCGTCGTTTTTAAATGCTTGATGCTGATTGCCATACACTGCCATTATATGAACATGTACGCATGTAACTTATTTTTTTTTAAAGTCTCCTTTTGTGGTTTGAAAAAAAGAAAGGCATACGGCAAGAGAACAACACAAGGGTGAGTAAATTATTTAATTTTCATTTTTGGGTGAACTATCCCTTTAGGGGTTGGTTAAGGGTCAGGGTGAAAGACACAAGACACATAAAGTGGGTCTATTTTTTTAATTCTTGTTGAAAAACGTAGTGAAATGTAACAAACCAATAAACCATTTTAATGCAACATTTAAACTGCATAACAATTGCATTAAAAAGCACATTGTGACATTTAACTAACATTTCAAATATTATTCAGTTTTAAAGATGTCTATTCATGTCCATTTTCTATGTGGTTTATTACTGCATAATTTTATGGTTCCATTTAACAACATCATTAAACATTATTTAAACAGTTTAAATATATCTATTTGTCCATATGAAATTTGAGTATGTATTCATTTGATTAATAAATGAATTTCCCCATTTTATTTTTAAGTGGCCCTCTTATTCTTCCATAAGTAACAGGCATACAAGTAGAGCTGCTGTCTACATGAATAAGGAAAGGCAGAAATCTTCAAAATTGTAGCTTCTTTAGCTCAAATTACACCCAAAAAAACCCTGTATTTTTCAGGCTGGTCCAACTAATGCGTATTTTCATTGTGGAGTAAACAAACAGATGATGCATTTATCAAAAAGATGACTTGTTCTTTGAACCAAAAGGTGAGATTTGCATGTCAGTGTAAGTGTTGAAACCCCTCAAAATGAAAGTCACAGCCTCGGCTAATGAGACAGACAAGCCTGAATGTCGTCTGACTGCGTACCTTTGCCTCAAATGAATTTTCATCCATGAAATGTTTGTTTATTCTGAACAGTGCTAATTGTTTCCAGTGAACCAGACTTTCAGGCCAGTATGTTTTGTTTTTAAAGATCCCAAATGATGACATGTGAACAACAGCTGGATTTGTACAATGTCAACAGCAGCCTGCAAAACAAAAATGAAGAAAGAGCCAGGATCTTTGGTTTCCCTGTTCGATCGCAAACATGTATCCCATTTGATTTAGGTGGAAATATACAGAGCACATGTGCCGTGTGTTAATAAGAGAGAAATTGGGAAAACCGTTGCTTCAGAACGTACACAATGTGGGCAATTAGAGGTGTGTGTCATCTGTGACTAAGAACGCCTAGTGAGTCGAGATCTAGTTGTGGTCTAAAATAGACCGCATTGAAACCACAGCTGTAGTCAACCACCTCCTGTATTCACCTCATCCGCTGCAGTCTACTCGGAAAGAGCTTCAATGGAACTACAACAGACACTACAAATTAGGGTCAGTCTGCAAAGAAAACTAGTTACTGGTGCTTGTCGATGAAAGCATCAGCATTAGCATTGCTTATGAGAGGGATTTGAGCCAAAGCAGACGCTTTGTATTAAACTTCAACAAGTAGGCCTAATCCCATAACGTTTGTACCAAAGACGTAAATTGATTTCTCAAATTGTGCAGGTTGTTGGAGAGATGTGCCATTACTTTTCTAAGCAATCAATTATTTCCACTTCGTGGATGATAAAACGGGTGAAAAATCCCCATAGACCCCATAGCGGAAAGAGACTGTAAAATATCATAGAGACATGAAGGTGGACTCTTCAACACCCTATAAACTGAATAGCGACACACTAAACACAGTAAGAATACCTTAACGTGACCTTAACCGCAAAATGTTAAAACACCCTAGAAACAGTACGAATGTGCTAACTCTAAGAACACCTTAGCAACTAAACAGCAACATGCTAAAAAAAACACTAAGAATTCCTTAGCATCTGAAAAAAACATGCTACAAACAGTCAGAACAGCTTAGAAACTGGTAAGAACATGCTAAACACACTCAGAACAGCCTATAAACTGAATAACAACATGCTAAAACCTTCAGAACACCTTAGAAACTAAACAGCAATGTGCTAATAAATACTATGCTAATTAATACTAATGTTGTCTAAATAGCAGGGTTGTGTCGGTGAGGAAATTTTCCCACCGGTTAATCGACGTGTGACAACACCGGTAATACCGGTAACACCGTTGGGGTGACAAGCAATTGTTCGTTTGAGTTTTCCATTTTTTCCTCTGATTTCTTGGCTTTCAAATATCTTGAAAAAGTGCCGTGCGTTTTACTTTCACTTTCAAATTAGCGGCAATTATTGATTCAATTCAAGCAACAAAAACGTCAAACTCAGAACTTTTATTAACAAAACTAATAAAAATGCACCATATATGCCTAATAAAATAACAAATTACTTGGACTACACAAAGTTTAAATAGGTATATAAAACTGAAAATCAGCAAACACTGTGGAACCAAATAAATAAGAAACATAGAACGTTTATTAGCAAAACGAATAAGAAAGCTTGGAGGCACGGCATATACACATTGATGTAAAATAAAATAAATAAAATACACAACGTTTAAATAAAGTAATCAGCAAACACTGTGGAACCAAATAAATAAGAAACGAATGTTCAAAAAAACTTCCAGTCAATAAGGTTTTCAAAATCTAAAATATTGCCAAACAGGCGCCTTTGCATATCCTTTCTAAACAATCTTCTACCATCGTCTTGTCTTTCTCACCTTGCTCTTGTCAGTCAGCTTGACTCACTCTCCTCACGTGATAAATAAAATCTGACTCCTGCTTGTCTGCGCATGGTTCGACACGCTGCATTGAGCATTTAGTTTTTAAAAGTGTCTGTCCTCTAACTGAACTAGGCTAAATGATTTTTGTTACTATAAAAAAATCAAAACGACGGTGGGGGCGGTGCCACGGTAGACAAATGACGTAACCGGTGTTGCGGCTTAACACCAGTATAACCGAAAACACCGTCTATCGCAGCAAGCCTACTAAATAGCTGAATAGCAATATGCTAAAAACACTCAGAAAACCTTACAAAAGGAATAGCACTAGAGATGCACCGATTGCAATTTTCTTGGCTAATTCCGATTTACGATTTTTTGTTAGTGTGATCTGCCGATACCGATTTTTGCCGATTCCGATTTTCTTTCTAAGAACTATAATTGACAGCATATATCTACTTTTCAACGCAAAGTTTTTTTTTTATAAAAAAAACACAAGTAAAAAGTCAGTAATAAAATACGAATTGCAAACAACAGCACAAATAAATGCAATGAGCTATGAAACTAAGTTTTTCAGGTTAAGTAAGTTTTTATTCAGGTAAAAAATACTACAGAAATTAAACTAATCAAATGTAAAATAACACATCCAGTGTATTGGACTGCGGTCCCTTTAAGAGTTTATCCACGGACCCAATATACTGTTACACAACAGATTTTCTTTGTCTTTTGTTCTTTGATTAACATGACGGACAGCAGCAGAAATATTGGACTGCGGTCCCTTTAGGAGTTTATCCACGGACCCAATACACTGTTACACACAATGTGTTCTCTTTCTCAACTATTTAACGTTCCAAAACTGACTGTGTTTAACTGGATACTCGCCAAGACGGGCATTTTGACATAATTTTGTATGTATTTGAACGTTTTAGCGCAGTTAGCCACTCATGACTCAAGATGGCGCCGATGATGATGGCGGCCTCCGTGGCATGCTCTGCAAATGACTAAAATAATGCGCAATACAAGCACTATTTAACCGGAGCAAATGAGACGTGTGTGAGAGAGAAGAGGTCGTCGGTGAGAAGAGAGCGAGAATGCGAAAGCTGACGTTATTGCCTGTGCCGCTGGTAACAAAACGGATTGGCTCGGAATCGGAAAGAAATGAGACTGACCGGCCGGTCACCGATCCGGGCCGATCATGAGGAAAATCGGCCGATTCCGATCCCTGGCCGATCGATCGGTGCATCTCTAAATAGCACCATGCTAAAACACTCACATCCTAGAAACCCAAGTAAGAACATGCTAAAACACTAAGAACACCTTAGCAACTAAAAATCAATGTGCTAAAACCAATAAGAATACTATAATGTCTGAATAGCAATGATATAAACCCTCAGAAAAGCCTAGAAATGTTACCCTAATAGCACACGTATCATGGAGTCGTCTATTTGACATATGCATTTACATCTGCAAGATGTATATTTTTAGAGTGCTTGCTAATCTGCAATATGACTGTAGGACGTTTCCTATCAGATGTCAAATAGACGTTTAGAAGATGTTTTTATCATATCTTAAAATAAATCTTAGAGATGTCTCATATTTATACATGTACACAGCCGATGTGATCTTTAACAGACATCTTGCAGACGTACCTGTGCTATCTGGGTAAGAACATACTAAACACTTAGAAAAGCTTATAAACTGAATAACAACATGCTAAAACACACAGAACACCTCAGCAACATGCTGAAAAACTGACCAAGAATACTTTAGCATCTCAAAAGCAATATGCCAAACACACTCAGAACACCCGAGAAACAGTAAGAACATGCTAAAATAAAAATATATGCTAATAGTGCCATGCTAAAACACTACGAATACTCTAAAGAAATTAAACACAAATGCGCTAAAAACATACTACCAAAAATACCTTAGCGTCTGAATAGCGATATGCTAAACACTCTAGAAACAGTAAGAACATGCTTAAACATTTAGAAACCCTACAAACGGAATAGCCACACGCTAAACATTTAGAATACAACTAAACAGCAATGTGCTAAAAACATTACGTTAGCATCTGAATTAGGGCTGAACGATTAATTGCATTTGCTATAATATCGCGATATGAAAAAACGTGATTTTTCAATCCCAGAGGCTGCAATTACACTCGGTCACGTGACACGTGAGAGTGTTTTTTACAGTCTATGGCAAAGAGGTGTTTTCAACTTGAACATCGATCGGTGTATGACATCACAGTACGGCGAGAGAAAGCATAAGGAGACGTCTGCTCTCTTATAGCTCTCGCAGTACTTTGATGACACACCGATCGGTCTGAGCAACGCTGCTTCAAGTCGAAAACATCTAAGCAGTCTTCAGAAGAAGCATCAAGTTGGCAAGCTACAGTGTTGCCAAGTCCGAGGTTTGGGGAACCCCTCCAAAATGTGTATTTTACCCCCTGGAACGCGATTTTTACCGGTGGAGCCCCCTCGAAACGCGATTGGGCTAGTTTTGAGTAGCAATTGGGCGGGTTTTGTTGTGAAAACCTGGCAACCCTGGCACGCTACACGCAGAAACGGCTGAAAGCGTATATAATGAACAGACTTCAAAACGGCACATTGAAATTACTCAAGCAGTAACAGTTATGGTGCATTTCATTACTGAAGACTTCGACCTTCAAGACCCAGGCAGGTGCTGGTCATTCAAAAGCTAAATGCAGAAAATATGACGAGGTATATCTTGCTCTCGGCTTCACTCACCGTGTCTATACCGGACACTACAGTTGTTGCGTCGCGCCACAACAGCTCTACACTGGACGCGACAAAGCGACCGTTGCAAATCATTTTAACTTTGTGTCAATACATGTTTACATATGTTTATTACAGTGACTCTGAATTACCTAAAGTATTAGATTATTTTCCAAAATCGTTCAGCCCAAATCTGAATAGCAGTTTGCTACAAACACTCAGAGCACCCTAGAAACAGTAAGAGTGTGCTAAAACATCCTATAAACTGAATAGCAACATGCTAAAACACTCACACCCTAGAAACCCTAGTAAGAACATGCTAAAAACAATGAGAATACTATCTGAAAGCAATGTTACCAGCACTTACAACAGTGAGTTGATTCGTCTTTGGCATCTCCTCCTCATTTTTGAACAGACACATACACACAGAATTATGTCAATAGTACCCGTCTCGACGATCATTCTCGTAAACGCAGTCAATTATGTTTTAAATGAATGCAAACAGCTGATAAAGAAATCGGATGTGTATCATTATACTGGATCCGTGGAGTCGGATTTAAAGGGACAGCAGCCTATAAATACGTGCAGCTGAATATGTCACTAATGTTAACAAAACAACAAAACCGCTATAACAAAGATTAATTTAAATTTAATTCATACAGTGAACACAATGCAGTGTTATTTTACACTTAATTATTAAATTTCTGTACCTGAATACTACTGTTTATTTTATCTATGCTTGTAAATTGTGTATTTCTTTTTTTTTCTTTTTCTTTCATTTTATTTTACTGACTGTTCACTTGCCTTTAAACATGTTTGAACTTTCTCAGACTATAGTTTTTGCTGTGGTATATGAAGAAGTACTTCAAGTGTGTGGAAAGCAAAGTCACAATGATATAAAATTAGTGTCATTCATTTTTTTTGTCATTCACATTGATGTTAAAATTAAATTTTCTGATTTGTGACATTACTTTTTATGTACTACTAAAACACTGCTGGTCACTTTCAGAAGTTGTAGTGATTCTTTCTTTTCCAAGAAAGAACGTGAAAAATTGGTTATATAATTACATTTTTTTAATATTTTAAAATATAATTTAAAAAGATTTTTCACACTTTAAGCAATATCGTATCGCATATTGAATATCGCATTTTTTAACAAGGTATCGCGTATTGCATTTTTTTTTTTATATCGCACAGCCCTAATAGAAACTAAACAGCAATGTGTTCAAAAATACTATGTTAGCGTCTAATAGCAATTTGCTACAAACACTCAGAACACCCTAGAGACGGCAAGAACATACAAACACTCAGAACACGCTACAAAATGAATAGCAACATGCTAAAACACTCACTTTACTATTGCGTGAGGCCACGAGAGAGGATTTGAGAATGGCTGTGAAGTTAAACTGGTAGGTCAAGTGACAATGACAAAATGGTGGATATGAATTTCATCCATACTATCTATAGTATTACTGTATATATACTTTGCAAAGGAAGTTTCAAAAATTGTGAAGTTTCAAAACAAATATAGTACCTACTACACACTATGCAAATGAAGAATACCATAGCATCTGAATAGCAATATGCTACAAACACTGCAATGTGCTAAATGTTAGCATCTAAACAACAATTTGTAAAACCCTAAGAAAAAACACCCTAGAAACAAGCTAAAACACTCTAAAGACCTTGAGCAACTGAAAAGCAATGCCCTGGCAACCATTTGCAACACTCCAGCATTGAGGCAATGGGTTTCGCACAGGCAAACATCACTCACATTTTCTTTAGAAAAAGTAAAAATGTAGTTATCACTTGGGAAAAAGAATGAAAAGGCTGACAGCTTCCTCCAAGAAGCAGCTTTTTTTTTTTTTTTAAATCTTGCGCAGTTCTGGGTACTGAAGGGTCTTTTATAATTATGGTGCCATTTACTTCCGTGGTGACCTTGGGGGGGGGGGGGGGCCAAGGTGAAAGTGACTTGATATTCAAAGGCAACGCCAGCTCTCCTGTAGTGTCAGGACAATTCACCTGGTTATTACAGCTCCATGCAGGCTTCACAGAACCAATGCAGAAACTACTATGACAGTTTCAACTAATTCAACAATGAGTAATGGCCTATATTGCAAATAAATACAAAAGCAGATTGTATTCTTCCAATGTTACTACTTCAGGTTTTAGACAAGACACAAAGCAAAATAAATTTGCATTCATGATGCTAAATGTTGTGGGTTCCTGCAGCATTGGGGAGTTAGTTAACTAAAAGTAGTGACACTTGAAGGTGTAATTCACCACTGGCGAGATGGGATTTTGATAAAACTTGGATGTCCATGCAGTAGAAAGACAATTATTTCTTTTTAATTTGTGCTACGTGACTGAAAAACAGAGAGAAAAGGTCTGTGACATTAAATTTTGCTAAAAGCTAGGGATACTTCAACACACACTGGGCTTGATCCAACTGTCAGTGGGTTGGTGATACCGAAATGCAGAAGTAAAAGCTGTAGTTTCAACTAAAGCCATGAAGCTGTCAAAAGTCCGCCGGATGATGCATTTTGCGTAGCTTTTCCAGTAACAAGACATTTTTTTCTGGTTGCCACATTGTACTGTGACTTTACAACTCTTTTAGACAGTCCTCTCTCACTGATGTGGCATTAGAGAGTTATTATATTCATTATATGAAATCAGTTGAATGAATTGACATTTATCAACTCAAAAATAATTCCCAGATTAAAGTCCCTAACATGACATTTTTTTTTTCTTTTTTATATTTTTTATATTACTAGATGTTTTGCATTACTATTTTTACTCCGTTATATACAATACAGTTCAAAGTTTAGGGTCAGTATGATTATTGTTTTTTTAATAAATTAATACTTTTATCCAGCAAGGATGCATTAAAATGATCAAAAGGGGCAGTATGTATATACATGTATAATGCTACAAAAGATTTCGATTTCAAATAAATTTTTTGTTCTTCAATTAAAAAGTTTTTTTTAATCATAGTTCCTAAAAATTATTAAGCAGCACAACTGTTTTCAACATTGATAATAAGAAATGTTTTCAGCAAAATAATAACAAAAATAAGTAAAATATTTGTTAAATCAGCATATTAGAATGATTTCTGAAGATCATGTGACACTGAAGACTGGAGTAATGATGCTGCAAATTCAGCTTTGCATCACAGAAATAAATTACATTTTTAAATATATTCAAATAGAAAGCAGTTATTTTAAATTGCAATAATGTTTCACACTATTATTGTTTTTACTGTATTGTTTGATCAGATATATGCAGCTTTGGTGAGCAGAAGAGACTTCTTTCAAAATCATTTGAAAATCTTACCAACCCCCAAATTTTGAATGTTAGCCTAATTTGAAAATATATAATTTATGGTCATTTAAATAAATTAATATTTTTTCTTGTAGATAATAATGTCTGTTTAATTTGAATGCTTTCATAATGACGACAAAAGAACAGCACATCTCTTCTAAACAACCCACATTTTTTTAAATGACATGTCATGTCCACTAAAAACAAAAACATTGCTGCACTAGTGAGGTGACAACACTTAAAGGTCCCATGGCATGAAAATTTCACTTTATGAGGTTTTTTAACATTAATATGAGTTCCCCTAGCCTGCCTATGGTCCCCCAGTGGCTAGAAATGGCGAAAGGTGTAAACCGAGCCCTGGGTATCCTGCATATAAAAGCATCTAAAAACCAGCATGTCATGGGACCTTTAACAGTTAGAATGAAAAACAATAATATTGATGGCTTCACAAATTACCACTAATTTAAAAACCCCTCTAAAGCTAAATAACAAACTCAACTGTAACCAAAACAAGTTTAATAAGTTTAAACAAGTTAATCTGCTTGTGAATCAGAACGTACATCATACCGTCAACAGAAGGCCATGAGCCAAGAGCAGGCAAAAGGGCAGAGAAAATGAGAGGAAGATGGGATTTTAAAAGGCTTTCAGCGGGCATTAGCTTTCACCGGCTGCTGTGAATCTCAATCACATGCTTTGAGAGGTGCTGGGCTGACTCCAGAACAGAAAGGCAGTGGCTGGAGTCAAATCCTTTCAATTAAAGCTAGAGAGCGGAGCCATGTGGAGACGGGCGAAAATCTCATCAATCCTGCTCAAGGAGTGTGGACGGCCGAGCCTCTCGAAAGCTCCTCCTCGGCCGGCCGAGGTTTGAGTTAGATTGACTGCACAGCTGGGAAAGAAAATCAATTCTGGGCTCCACATTGTGATTTTGTTTATCAGTGGAACTGCCTCAGAGGAGAGGCGGCCTCGCTCTCTGACTCTTGAGGAAGGGGGATGTGACGGCTGAAAAGAAAAGACTGACACAGAAAACCCAGAGCAGTGGGAAAAGACATTTAAAGAGGGTATATGTGGGGGAGGAGAGAAGAAAAGAGAGGCAAAGCAAGCCAGGGTGAAAGTTAGACAAGGCTGCAGTTACCTGTCTCCTGTGTGCTTCCTGTTTCTGCAGTCTCCATTCCATCTGTGCTGTCTTCATCCTCCACCAGAGCTTTCCCTCGCCCCCGATTCCTGAGAAAGAGACATTTATTAGCACGCTTGCTTCAGGGAAGACTGGCTGATTGCGAATTAGTTAAATACAGTCCCAGCTGTCGCTGATTCCAAAGCGAGTGTCCGCTGGCCCTGGGTGGGGCAGCCATGTTTGTGTGTGGGCACATTTGTATACGTGCGCTGAAGGGGAAGTAACGGGTGCGAGACCTCTCATTAAAGCTTCTGTTCAATGCACGAGCATCATGAAGATGTCATTTCCTCATTTACTCAGAAGCCCTGAGGGCAGATGCACAACCCTGCTCTGGTGTCGCCACTCAAATCTAGATTGCACACTCAACGGGGTTTCATCTTCTTGGTGACTCATTCGCACAGGCAGCGTCCAGTCAGATCAGGTTTGGTCTGTTCACAGCATATGTGAGCATTTGAGCAGTGTGCTTCATCATGTGGTTTGCGTGAGATGTAATTTCACATTAATTAGCATTTTTGCTCTAATTTAAAAGCCTGAACAATTATACACAATGAAATAAAAACCATTTATGGGATTAAAGCTTTGTTGGATACATGCATCTTGAAAGGAAAATAACAGTCTAACCAGAAAAGCAGAAAATGGTCTCTAGATGAAAAGTGATGAAAAATAAGAGGGCTTGGAGACGTTGGGTGAGAAGGAAATTCATTTCAGAGGCCGAGTAAGAAAAAAGCTTTTGTGCACTGTTAAATGGAAGTGCATTTCCATTTCCACCTCAGAATAAAAAAATATAACATTTAAAAGAAACACTCCACTATTTTTGAAAATAGGCTCATTTTCCAACTCCCCTAGAGTTCTTACCCCCAGGCAGATGTAGGTGACTTTGTTTCTTCTAAATTTTGTTTAATTTGGTTTTGTTTGTGTATGTTTTTTTTGACTCTCAAAGCCGTGATTCCCATTCACTTCCATTATAAGACTGACAGACTGCAACGGTTTGAGTTAAAAATCTTCGTTCTACTGAAGAAACAAAGTCACCTACATCTTGGATGCCCTGTGGATAAGCAGATTAACATCAAATTTTCATTTTTGGGTGAACTATCCCTTTAAGTATTGTCTTTTTTTTACCTCACCCTTTCAATGGACTGTGCCAAAGAAGTGCACGATAGGCTACCAGACACAGGCATTTGCCCTCAGAAAGAGCGCAGTCTGAAGCTGTTGCCATGGTGCCACGTGATGCTCCAGTCTTTCAGAACAAGCAGTGCTCAGAGCACAGTATCTAATGTACAGTATGAACATACTACAACATACTAGAACACACTAACATCCCATGCAATCCAAAGGAAGAGAGAGGCCCTGTAAACAGTGGTTCCACGTCATTAACAATGACACACTCTCATGGCAATTCATAACTGATTCAGCGCTTTGGTGGGAGATTTCGTATGATTTCATTTGTACATTCTGCTTAAGATCCACTGAGGGTAATGAGGCAATGTTTTTTTTAACTGTATAGCCTAAAAGTTATGGTTTCTCCCGTTTATTATTATTATTATTTATTTTTTTATTTTTGGTTAATGGACCATCTTCTACTTTTATAATGAATAAAAATTTCCAAAAATATTATATGGTTAAATCTATCTGACCAAACATTATACAGATATTTTAATTTAAAATCAAAAGAAAAATAAAATAAAATTATATTTTGCATAAATACATAAAATGTGCATTACAGCATTGAGAATCGAATGAGAAAGTAAATTTTTTATTTAATTTGTATTACTTAAATGTAATTTTATTTTGGTTGTTTTGAGGTGGTATATGACCTGCACATGTTTACATGAGATTCCTCTACATATATATATATGATAACTGTCCATATACAATAAAAAATCAGTCATTAAAATTAATATTGTTAAGTCTGTCAAATGTGCCCTTTCATGTCCTGGTATTAGAGACACTGTTAAGTACTGCCACAAAATGCACAGCAGACTAATAGTTATTCAAATAAGTCAGGTTAATCATTTAAACCCATTATGATGATTATATCATAATGACTCCCAATCCTATAACATATTGCATAGTCCTATTGTCTGCAACTCTAATAAAACAGACCTGGGAGCCATTCTCGTCACGATCCACCAATTGAGAACCAGCTAACAAGCACATATCCATCTACAGCCAAACATCCATTTCTACACATCCGGCCCACAAATGTGCAGTAAAGATCCATGGCTGTCAGAATCCCACGGGGGAGGGGGGGCTCTTCTTGACTGATCTATGTATCACTTCATCAGGGTGATAGTTGTCAGGCATTCAAATGAAAGTCTCACAGTTTGAAGACAGAGGAGGTACGGCAAGCAGAGTTGAAAGGGAAGCCTGCCCCTCTCTA
Organism: Sinocyclocheilus anshuiensis; assembly: GCF_001515605.1. Classification (NCBI taxonomy): domain Eukaryota; kingdom Metazoa; phylum Chordata; class Actinopteri; order Cypriniformes; family Cyprinidae; genus Sinocyclocheilus; species Sinocyclocheilus anshuiensis. The sequence goes on from NW_015555703.1 coordinate 998,889, forward strand.
GGGCTGGAGTCAGGAGGGAGTGTGAGGGATGGATGTGTAAATACCAGTGCCACTGGAGAGAGAAATCGCAGTCTGTCCCATGCCAAAAATGACTCCTCCCTGCAAATGACTTCCTATACCAAACAGTTAACAAGGCTGAACGCTGACAAAGGGGTGGAGGGATTTCACCCTAGAGGTTACAGACACACATGGAGCAAAATCTTCAACCACATGCCTGGGTTTAAGGAGCTAGCTGAAATTAGCAGTTGAAATTAGTTGACCAGTTTATTTATATATATATATATATATATATATATATATATATATATATATATATATACAGACCTCAAAAACTAATTAAATGTAATCTTTTAAAAAATATTTATCAGTCTTTGCCACTATCCTTCAATCCACTGGGTTTTACCCATTTGTTGGCATGACATTTTGAATCATTTAAAATATATAAAAATGTAATATGATAATTTTTTCTTTTATATATTTTAATAAGTACATGTCAGAATAAGCATGTTGTTTAATTTTTACACAAATAAACAAAATGTTTACTGAATGACAATGGAACCTTATTTCACCCAGATTTATTTAAAGTAAAAAAAAATTTTTTTATCTTATTTCTCAGGTCTACCTGTAGGCCAAATCAACATATATAAAATATTAACATACAACCAAATAAAAAATGCAATAAAATTATAATACTTATAATAATAACATAAAACAATTTACTGAACTAAAATAAACATATTTATGCACAGTTATATAAATATTTATACAATATTAACTAAAAATTAACAATATAAATGAAAACAGAAAATGTGTATTATTCACATTTTGTCAAGCTTTCAGTAAATTACATTTTTGTTAATCAACCAAGCATGAAAACCTATCGGTTGATGCTGATAATCTCAAAAGAGCTGATATAAATTAACTTGAACATTGCCAAATGCAAGTAAAAATGGTCTTTGTAGAATTACATGCCAGTATATCTTCTCTTTATTAGGAACTACAACCAACTGTTACATACTGAAACTTTTTTTTTTTCTCTAAAAACCACCAAAATAAAAATAGGAAGAACAAAATCACAATGTGTTTACGTTTTTGTGCCACTGGCTCATCTCATACTGTGAGCGACAAAATGATGATGAGGTATCTGTTCATAAGATAATAATTGAGCAAAATAATCCCATTATCATAGGGACAAATATGTATTTTTAAACAAAAACACTAAATACAGCTTCACTGTTGAAACATTTATTGCCTGTAAATATGGCCAACCATTTGCATGAGCTCATATGAGTAAGTAAACAAAGACTGGAGTCTGAGCTTAATATATCTAGTTCAAATATCACTTGTCTGAGGACAAAGACGTTTGTAAGCGGAGCACCAAGGTAGCCAATGGGAAAATCATTTAGCACACATATAACACAAACATGTTCATTTAGCACATCCCTATATGCCAGACAATGAAGCTAATATTGTTCAGACAGGTTCATTCATAATGCACTTTAGTTTCGATTGATTTGGTCCGTATACCTTTAGAGTAAATCTTTAGCTATTCAAGCTGGTTGGATGGAGGCACCACAGAACGAATTGTGTTAACGCCCAAACCCAAGATGGCTCTGTAGTAGACAGAAGATTAAATATGCATCACGATTCCCAGACAGCCAAACATCAACTCTGTCTGGATGAGGAAACATGAAAATGTCCTACTTATGAATGGTCTTTATTGATGTCAACGAACAAACGGAACAATATTTGAACAGCTTTTCTGTAGCTCAAACAGTAGAGCATGGCGCTAGCATTAGCAACACCACAGCCATGGGTTCGATTCCAAAAGAATGCATGAATGCAATGTGAATCACCTTGGATAAAAGTGTCCACTAAACTCATAAATGATATTCATTTAATTCCAACATTAAAAATGCCATTCGCAAACCATTTTACTTCCATAATGGGATTTGGTGAAACGGTATTCAACGAGAATAAAACTGAATGAAGAATATGACATCATGAAAATTTTAATGGCTGGTTTAAATGACTTAGTTTAAATAGTAGACCTTAGTCTCATTCAGGAATAACATCATAGCCTGACAGGTATGATGTCATTTAGCCTCCACCTGCAATTGCCAGTCATGTGTCACTATGTAATGCTGACGTTGTTTGTTTTAAAACCCTGTGTTGGCTCTGCAAAGCGTTAAATGTCACAGGTAAAATAAAAATCGTCATTCAACACAGACATTTAAAACTTGGTATTTTTGTGCATATATACACATACACATTGGTACTGGTCTATGTGTTCGCAAAACGAAAAGAGTTAGAACTAGGGGTGTGCGATATTGACAAAAAATAATATCTTGATATTTTATGGGATTTTATCGATAACGATAATTAGACGATATTTTGCTGAGTGTGTTATTGTGCTGGTACCTTAAGGACTGCCGAAGACAGCTGACTCCTAATGTTTTTAATATTCTTCATATTCTGTGTGGTGGTCAGTTCATACTGATAGAAATTAATCTTTTCCAATAAGTTTAAACTTATTTTTGCATTTTATGGGCATTTTTACCTTTATAAAGCCATTTTTTCTAAAAGTGTCCATTATCTTTTGAGTCAAATTCTTAGATTTAATCAGGGAATTAGAATAATAAGACATTTGGGCTGTTACCAAGCAAATTAAATCAACACAGAAGCTGCATCTGAAGTGGCATTTAGATGTATTTACACACATGTATTTTGTTTAATGCAAGACATGAA
>NW_015555703.1:1001751-1026993 GCF_001515605.1 Sinocyclocheilus anshuiensis
GTTTTTGCAAAATACTCGATAATGTCAAATCGCACATCGTTAAAACAACAATTACGATATTATCGCAGACGATATATATCGCACACCCCTAGTTAGAACACAGTAATGCATGGCCCATTTAGACGTGCTCGGCACCCAACCCCCAAGCCCAGAGACCTATAACTTATCCCCATGATCCCACCATAGAATGAAAGAGAAAAGTAGAAAGTAGAGCCAACACAGGATTACGGTATAAATCCTGGAGTGGAGTTTTATGGAATGGATTTCAAATGTGATGCAAACAGACCCAATGGTTACCTTCAAAAATATGCGATCAAATTCAATCGAACCCTTAGAGACCCACTAAACTGAAGATGTAGGCTAAAGCAAGCAACAAAAGGGACTGTAAAACAACAAACTGAAGAATTATTTTATTAGCTGTGTTTGCCAAGGCAAGCAGCACTATTGCTATCATTAACAATTAAGGATTTCAACCAACATATAATGCTAAATATTAAATGTGTAATCTGTCAAGCACTGTTTGTGATACAGACTTGAATGACACCTCAAACCACGTGGCTTGATGAGGAGAGGAATGCCGTTATTTTTCTAAGCATTCAGACTTCTTGGCAGATGATAAGATGGGTGAAAAAAACCCAGATTACATTGAATGGAATATCATACTTGGGTTTGGATCTGTTGTCTTGGGCTAGTAAGCAACCACAACACTGCGAACCTACAGCCTCAAATTACCTTAGCAACCGCATAGCAACCACCCACAACACCCCTAGCATCATGGTTGCAGCTTTTCCACAGGAAAGGTAAGGTACTATTAATTTCATATTGACTTTGATTTTTGTAGGAAATTTAACCCAATTCTTAATATATTACAAAACCATGAATTGTAATGTCTAATAAGCGTTCAATTAAATACTTCACAAAGGTCATGTTTTCGTCAAGAATTGATGACATTCAGGTCACTGAGATATGATTTTCTGTAGAAATGCTTTGAAAAAATATGCATAGTAAAAAAAAAAAAAAATTACAAACAAAAATATACAAATAAACCCAACTTTACAAATAATTTACAATTTACAATTTTTTTTTAAATTAGGAAGTTGATGGACATCAAGCAAAAGTCCTGGCATCTTTACATCATGAAAGACTTAAAGGGATAGTTCACCCAAAAAAGAAAATTACCCCATAATTTACTCACCCTCAAGCCATCCTAGGTGTATATGACATTCTTCTTTCAGACCAATACAGTTGGAGTTATATTAAAAATGTCCTGGTAATGGCAGTGAATGGGTGGTGATATTCAATAGAAATCCAGTAAACTGTGCACATCCATCATAAAAAGTACCTCACATGGCTCCAGGGGGTTAATAAAGGCCTCCTGAAGTGAATCAATACGTTTTTGTAAGAAAAATATCCATATTTAAAATGTTATAAACCGTAATGTCTAGCTTCCGCTAACTGTCGTGCGTGCGTTCATGAGAGTGGTGTTCCAGCGGATGACATAGGCGTAGCATAAGCTCCTGTGAGAATATGCTAGTCTCGCGAGAACCAACGTTTGTTTACAGGAGCAAAGGAAAACCAGTCTCTTGGCTTATATCGAAATCCTCTGACATTTTCCTTTACAAATCCTCGTTTTGTACTTCTAATTTGTGACCAGAGTTTTGTTTTGCTCTCTCCGTTGCGCTTCCACATTCGTCACTTCTCACCGGAGCTTACGCTACGCTACATCCTACATCATCCGCTGGAATGCCACTCTCTCGTGAACGCGCGCACGACAGTTAGCGGAAGCTAGAGATTACAGTTTATAAAGTTCTAAATATGGATATTTTTCTTTCAAAAACTTATCAATTCTCTTCAGGAGGCCTTTATTTACCCCCGGAGCCATGTGGGACACTTTTTTATGATGGATGGGTGCAGTTTATTGGACTTCTATTGGACTATTGAATAATACCACCCATTCACTGCTATTGTAAAGCTTGGAAGAGCCAGGACATTTTTTAATATAACTCCGATTGCATTCATCTGAAAGAAGAAAGTCATATACACCTAGGATGGCTTGAGGGTGAGTAAATAATGGATTAATTTACATTTTTGGGTGAACTATCCCTTTAAGTTTTACAAGACTCTTATATTTGAATATTTGGTATGATATGCATTTAAATGTTGATGTTAAATAGCTGATATAAGCAGAGCTGCAAATTCTATATTATGAATTCAATATATTAATTAATTCTATATTACACTACCATTCAAAAGTTTGGGGTATGTAATTTTTTTTTTTACATATATAAATGTATTATGTTACAAAAGATTTCAATTTCAATATCTATTTTTTTTTTTTTAAGTATCATGGTTTCCAAAAAATTAAGCAGCAAAATTGTTAACATTAATATTAATTAGAAATGTTTCTTGTGCACCAAATCAGCATATCAGAATGATTTCTGAGGGATCATGTGACACTAAAGACTAATGATGAGAAGAGTAAGGATGCAGAAAATTCAGCTTTGCATCACAGGAATAAATTACATTTTAAAATGTATTAAAATAAAAATAATTAAAAAAAAACGGTTATTTTAAATGTTAATAATATTTTACAATATTACAGTTTTATTGTACTTTTTATCAAATAAATGCAGCCTTGGTGAGCATAAGAGACTTCTTTCAAAAACATTTCTGACCCCAAACATTTGAAAGGTAGTAAAGGCCAAGTTGTGATGTTGTGCAACCATAAACAATCAACCGTTATCATAAGCGGACCATTATAAAGCTCTACCACTAATAATGCCTTCTGAAGACGCAAAAATCTACACTCAGAAAAAAATGTGCAAAAATTGTAGTAATATATACATACTTTAATGGTACCATTATGAACCCTTTAGGGTCAAAGAAGGTGCAAAGGTACAATTTTTGCAGTTTTTTTTTAAGAGTGTAGTTATATCAACTGTTTTACACGAGTACAAGAGCACATTAATAGTTTTAGATATTTGAAAGGTAGTTAGTAGGTACTCTTGGATGGTTCTTCTTTTGAAGAAGATGATTTTGTGAGATCTATTAATGAAAAGCACCTTGCACTAAACCGTTCCCAGTCGCAGACACTACCATCACACCTTACACACTCATAGTAAGCTCCAAAGCTGGCAGAGGCACCTGCGCTTTTCACTTCAAAGACTCCTATATAATTAATCCCCTCAGGAAAAATGCCTCCCCTCCATTTAGATGGCTATCCGAGTCAAGAAAGATGCACATACTCTTCCCAAATGCAGATGTGAAACAGAGGAAGTCTGCCAGGATGACTGTTCAATAACCGCTCCTGTACATTCAATGGGTTCTGGTGAGCCTAAACTCCCTCCTCTCTGGATTACGCTGCCAGTCAGGTAAATTCTAAAAAGGTGCTTCTCGTTAGAGGAACTCTTTGTGTTCTATGGGTAAATAGCCGAAGGGCCCTGAGGGGTTAATTGAACGCACTGTCATTCAAAGCAGCCTGTCAGAGAGACACATCAGAGCCAGTGAGAAGGTCTCTACTGTCAAGAGCCCATGAAGCTAAATTGGTCAAACGCATTGCTTGTCGCATAGGAGCAAGGCTTATCATTAGTCCACGAATCAAATTTTTGCATCATGTCAACACTGGCCATGAGCAGTGCATCAAAACTAGAATGTTCCCAGTATTGATCAACAAAGATGGTGGCGTGACTAGACTTGTGCCGGTATTCGGTGATGCGATATATCCCGGTAATGAGTATGCACGATATTGTTATCGTGGGCACTTCTAAATACCGTGAATAATTATATTTTACAAATTATTCATATAGCTGCAAGCAGCAATTGCTGGGCCAAGCACTCCAGTGGCAAAATGAGGAGCTAAGCATGGCATGGAGCATCAGACCAAATGCAATAATGAGTAATAAAAGCAATTTTAGGATGATTGTAATTGAAATGGCTGAAAAATCATAAATACAACCACTAGTAATATGATTAAATGGCTTATCACTTTTGACCAACAAGTGGCGCTGTAATGAAATCCTTTTGGTGTGTTCTGTGTGAGGTGATATTGACACACACAAAGTTTGTTGTCATTATGTCAAAGCTTTGCAGAGATAAAGCCTCAGAGTCATTTTGGCATCATGCCTTAAATTTGTAGTGGCACTGTACGAAAACGGTTTTGTCTATTGACACGAAATCCATAACTTTTTGTCAGCACAGTCTGAAGATGATTTGACTCGATTTTGGTGAAAATTGGACCAACGAGTGGCGAGGAGTTAAAAAAAGTAGGTTTTCAACATAAATCAAAATGGCGGACAGGAAGTTCAGCTTACTCTGGCATATTTGGTAGCAAATGTAGCTATTGCTCATTGTGAATGTTAATGCATTAACTAAGGTTAACTAATGAGGTCTTATTGTAAAGTGATACCTATTGGTCTTTATAGTTCTTTTGCACTTTAATCTGTGTAAAACTTTTAATTTTATACATTTTTCTGTATTGCTTTATTGCATTTAAATGTTGTTATTTTTGTTATAAGAAAAAAAGTTATTAAACCTGTTATACTGTATTATGACAGCACTTTTTTTTTAAACTAAATTTCAATATCGTGATAATACCGTATACCATGACAAAAGCATTAGCAATTAATCGCAACATGAAAATTTGATACCGGCATATCCCTAGGCGTGACACTGTGCACCCTATTTCACTTTCTGTTCGCGATGTCTGCACTGCTAACCCTTCCACGTTATTTTTAGCATGCATCTAAAAGGAAATCATTTTATAGGCATGTGCAGATACTGAAAATGTGGCTAATACTGATTAGCTACATTTTTAAATAAATACTAAAAACTAAAATCGATTTAAAGGCTCTAAATTTTGACATTAATATGTTGACTTGAAATAACTTTTGACCATTACACCAAAGGCAATTTGTGATGTTTCTGTTCTGAACTACTCATTGAAATCATTTGCCTTTTAAACATTCATGTTTAGAGAGTTAAAGATACAGTAACAATAACAAAATTATGTGCAAAATTGTTTTGAACAGAAAACAGTAGGGCTGCACGATAAATCGCATGCGATATTTCATATATGAACGTGGTTTTGCGCAGCTTGTCAGTGAACAACGGCTCTGTGTAGTAAATGCTGCTCCATGTGAAAGCACGCACGTGATGGAGATTTACCGCTGATTACAGAAGCGGCTTTACTGACAAGATGCACATTAAATATCGCATGCGATTTACCGTGCAGCCCTAGAAAACAACACATTATTTTACACCAATGGACATCCATTTTAAAATAAAATGGGAAATAAATTTGCTGAAGTCCAACCACAAACACGCAACTGATTGGTCTGTTGTTGGTGAACATTTTGAGGTGACATGCAGCTTTCATGTCATCAATGTTGACAGCCTCAAGTTTACGTTGCTTCCAGCTTAGACATAGGCTGATGATACACGGGGCAACTTTTTGAGCAATGTTGCCGGGCAACTTTTTTTGAGCAGTGTTGCTTGGGTACTTTCTCACTGAAAATAGGTAACACATTTCTATCTGGATACTTAAGATTGGTCATGGGCCCTGTGTATCACCTGGTTGCCCATAACCAAAGTTGCCCAGCAATATTGCTCAAAAAGTTGCCCCATGTATCATCAGCCATAGAGTTTGACCAATAGGATTAATTTCATAAGAATATATATTACTAATACCATTCTTCACTTTTAAGACCAATAATCCTCATTTTTTTAAAGACATTTAGACTTCCAATTTTAATCAATAATGACAGCAATTTCGAAGTTTAATTGAACTTACTTCTTTCTCTGTCTGGGCACAGACTGAAGCGGTGTTGCTGTGGATAACACGTCCTTACGAGGGCGGCCCCGGGGCCGCTTATCTGTGGGGGCCGGACTTCCAGTGGGAGTGGCCCCAGAGCTGCTAGGTGGCGGCGAGGATCCTTTGTCAGAGGGGTCTAGACTTTTCTCCTCTGATGACATTCTGTGAGAAAAATTATGTACAAGTAATATATTAGTTTCACAAAAATAATGTCACAAAATGCTACATTTCCAGGAAAGCTTACAACGCGGCAAGTTTTAAAACACAACATTCTCCAACCAGTGAGGTTTTAATTCTATTTTTATTAAACACTGGTAACGCCAGAGGAGAAAATAATCCCCGAGCTTAATACTAAAATATTTGAATAAGCTCATATGATTTGCTCATAATACGGAGTCCAACTCTCAACTGAACCACCATGAAAATTAGTCAAAATAAGTGTTAGCACACTTTATTAATTCCAATATAAACAATCCTCACAATGCTGTTTAGTTGTTACATTTGATACCAGAGCAAAAACCAACACACTTAAAATTTTTCAGATTTTTTAAAAGGAAGTTCAGTTCTTGAAATGATGGGATATCGATCTATAAATTAATCTATCTATAAATAATCATTTTTATCTTGTGACATATTAGCACAGCATGATGTACATGGGTCTCTATGCTCCAATAAAGAGTAAACACAACGCAGTTGTAGGTGACAGACCAAGTTTCGGTCATGTTTTTGTATTCTTTCTGAATGTTGTGCACATTGTTAGTCGCTGCTCTGCTGGATCCCCAGTGCTGACCCTTGCGCCTGCTCTGCGTGGTGCTTCTGCCAACGGGATGCTGTCTTTTCCGGGAACTACGTGGGATCCCTCCCTGGGCTGCTCTCATTGTATCCTGCCTTGAGTAAACAATTAGACCTCACATGGTTGAGTTAAGCCTTCAATGAGGCTGTGTGCATTGCCATTAGTGCATACGTACACAATGTCTGTGGTAGCGGTTTAAAGACCTCATGAAATGACTTGGCGAAAGCATTTTTCTTTCGTGTTGATTTCCTACTGAAACAGGAAGCTGGGGAGAACGAATCGAAGAAACTATCTCCTAGTTTTAAACAGCCAGAAGGCTTTAGTTTACATCACAGCTGAGACGCATGAGCTGCTACATGCTATTGCTAGAAAAAGGCTATATTGGGGTAGGGACATTATCATTCTAGAGAGCATTTGATTGGATAAACATTTGTTTACGCCCCTGAGTGCAAGATGACTCATCAACATTTTCAGTTCTTTTTCACAGAATAAAAAAACTGCATACATCCGCTGCATTTAGTTTGTCAACTTAAAATGAATTAGACATGAACTAAAAAGTCGCAAAACTCCAATTCTGATTTCATGAGGTCTTTAACAGGAAAAAATATCAGCATATGGACCTGACGTATAATGACAAGGGCTTAAAGTAGGGCTGCACGATAAACCGCATGCGATATTTAATGCGCATCTTGTCAGAAAGCCGGTTCTGTAATCAGCGGATCGCATGCGATTTATCGTGCAGCCCTAGTTTAAAGGTGTCTTTTAAAACTATTCTAACACAATACATCTGCAGAGTTCATAGCAAACATCAGTCCGTGGTTAACATCTGCATCAGCCTTGCAAGTGCAAAGGATTTCCAAACCTCTCAAGAGGTATTAAAAATACATTAAAAAAACTAAAGTTATTTGTAAATGTTACAAAAGGATACAGACCTTTGAATCTTTCCCTCTATTCACTCTGCATGTACAGAATAATGCTGCTTCATAATTATCATTAACCTCAATGGATTCATTTTACGACAATTAGTTACATTTTTGCATCTCTACATGCAATTTAAAGTTTTCACTTAAGTTTTAGTCAGATGTCATGACAGACATTGATCATAAACAGGTTTTTCTAACACAACATGGTAGCAGCACCAGCTAATGCATTCACATGTACATTATATTTGTGTTTAAAATGCATTAATGTATATTTGTGTATCTTTGCCGTCTACATTTGATACTGCTGCGATTTTGTACCTGCATTTCCCATTGGGCTCAAGAACAATCTACATAAACTCTACAAAACTAAATGTACTTGATGTGGTAACATCTAACCTAAATGGTTAAATTCAAGTAAAAAGTTAATAATATAATACTCAAATCAACTTAACTTAACAATAGGGTTAGATCAGTAAAAAGAAATGGATTCTTAACCACACAACACATTTAGGCCTACTGTTTGTACCCTAATTTCACCCTAAATGAGGTTCAATAAAGACCTATCTATCCATCTAGCTATGCCATTTGGATCTCTAATGTCTCCATCTATCTATGAAATGATGAAGTAGCATTCAATCAGCCATGTATACAGGACTTCTTTTGAAGTTAACTAGAGAGTGGGTCAGTCAAATGCATGAATACTTTTGAACACTATACATAAGGTTCGTACAATGCATACCTCACAAAAAGATATACTGGAAATGATTTGATATCACAACACATGCAAGAACCAGAGGGACAGCCTTGGTGAAACAACAGAAGCACACAAAGCAAGTGCTTCTTCACGTGAGGGGGGCATGTCCAGCTTTTTGCCTTTGTTCAGTTGTCTCCAGAGCTCTGTGTTTCAAAACCTTATGTACGCAGGGTGCCAATAATACCGTCATGCCATGAAATACTCCAACGTTTTCCATACTTAATACTTTTTATAAAACGGGAAAAACAAGAAGAAGCCTGCTACTCTGAAGGAGAGAGTCGGATTTGAACTCTTTAGGGAGTCCAAAGGTTAACGCCAAGTATCTCTGCTCTCCAAAGACGCAGCATTTATGATGATAATCGCATGCTAAGTGGTGTGAGAGTGGAAATATAACTGTAAATGCGCAAGCAAGGCTATAAGTGGATACAGTAGAGGCCTTGCAAGCCCGGCTGATTAACTTGTGAACGTTACTCAAGCCTGGAGTCGCCTATCCAAGCGGAATCATATAACGGCCCATTAAAGGCAGTGGACACTAAAGATGCAGGGCGTTTTTAGCCGTACTTTTATGGTTTTTATAGTAAATAAGGAGGTTAGCAAGAATATAAGATGAAGAACAGCTGCACACTCGGTCGAAATGAAGTGTTCGCGTGCAGAAAGGCGACAAAAGCGCTCGCAAATGATGGCGAGAAACACACACAACACACTCGTCGATCGATATTTACTTACCTCTTCGACCCTAGCAATTTTTATTTATTTCCTTCATGACATGAACCGTCATATACGTGACTTATAGTACTTTTGTTTAGTGTTTGTGGCGCTGGGGGGGTTGGGGAGGAATACACCACTATTCCTCAGGAAAATAAGCCAGCGTGACAAAGCGATATCTTCTGCGATTCTGTACACGTATTCCAGTAAAATCCACTTTTATGTGCGGAAAATCTGCAATGTGTAATCCATAGGCAGAAAGCACCCGCTTTCCTTCGGTTTGAACGGATCACTTTTCTTTATTCCGCTTCATCCCACATCGCCAAATCCTCGCGGGTTAACGTTACATCCCTCATCCGAAAACAAGCCATACCGACCGCTTTCTGAGCTCCTGCGAGGCGATGACAGGAGCCGAGCCCTGGCCACATTCGGGAAAATACAGCCCAAAATATCCTCGAATGAGAGAAAACCGAAAGCAGATTTCGCTTTCAAGCTTTCAATCCTGACGATTTCGATCAGCTCGCGGAGCAAGCTGCAATTTCGAGCAATAGGCTATTTATTAACGCTAAACACGTCGAGATGATCTACTTTCCTGGGTATTCACAATTTGTACAAGCGAAAAACGATTATTAGACGCGACTGTAGAACGGAGAATAACGTAAAACGTTACATTTCTGCATTGGTACAAATATTAAAGTTGTAGCTTTGACTCCATGGTAGCCATATTTGAGTGTAACCGAATCACGCCCTGCGAGCGACACCATGATAAATAGTGCCACAGCATTAAACACGGCACTCAGAGGAACGACACCTTCTCATTTAGAAGTGAATGCCGTTATCCTTCATAATAAGACTAGAGTGTATTTTTAAATCACATAATGGCGGTTTCACAAACGCCAGTGCAAAATAAAAATAATATAAACTGACCCTGCGGAGTGATACGTTGGAGCGCTCAGCAGGTGAGGCGACTTTTTTTTCACGCACAGAATTTCTGCAAAACGCGGAACGGATTCTCGTAGAAGAACCAATCGGCCGGTCTTCAGTCTCCATCCAGGCCAGGAGGTCATGTGGTTGTGTTCCATTGACTTTAAAGGGATACTCCACCCCAAAATAAATTTTGTTGTCATTAATCACTTACCCACATGTCATTCCAAACCCGTAAAAGCTTCGTTTCGTCTTCGGAACACAATTTAAGATATTTTGGATGAAAACCGGAGGCTTGTGACTCCCATAGACTGTCGTTATTTTTGTTTTCTTCGTGTACAGAAAGTATTCTCGTCTCTTCATAACGTTACAGTTGAAACACTGATGGCAGATGGACTATTCTGATGATGCTTTTCATACTTTTCTGGACCTTGAAAGTGTATTTTACTTGGCAGTCTATGGGACAGTCACAAGCCTCCCGGTTTTCAGCATTTGTAAATTGCTCAATAACAAGTTACCTGGAAGATTAAACTCTGGCTACCTGAGAACGAATTTATAGTTCAGGGTAAATTTCCTGCATGATTACAGTTTTGGGAATATTTCAAAATATACTTTCAAAAGAACACTGAGATAAAGCACAAGTCAGGAGATAAACACATATAAACACATTTTAAATTATGATTAAAAAGACTAAAAAGAGGCTGGTGGACATTTTAAATGTGCAAGTAAGTCTTTAGCGCAAAAATTGGTCATAATTACCTATGACAACAAAATTAGAAGCATTCTAGGCTGGAAAAGAGCAAAAACACTCCTTTAAATCCACAATGAGTTTTATTCTTATATATTGTCCTTGTATATAAATAAATAGGCATATATATATATATATATATATATATATATATATACACACATATACAACCAGTTTTAGATTACATCAGTGAAATATGCAGAAAAAATGGGAACCTAAAAGGCATTTGTGATTTTATATCTCACAGTTTGATTTTATATTCCTCAATGGGACTTTTAACCATATTAAAAAATTTAGCTCACAATACTTCTTTTTTTATACTGCCAAAAGTGTTAATATAAAAGAATAGGGAGTATTGTAGTTTAAATCACTTCCTTCCTGGAGTGTCTGAATAGCTTAGGTTTAAAAACAAATAAATAAAAACATTTTAAAATTTTAAATTGAGATAAAAATGTATCTATATAATGATGGTTAGCTTACAAACACTTGAAATAAAACAGAAATTTATAGCCTATATATCTTATATAAGGCAAAGTTATATTCACATACTGTACATGTTTATCTAAATTACTTATTTTTGTTAAAAATGTTAACTAGTCTTTTTACAGTTATTTCTAACTTGCTTGGCTAGGGGGCAGTGTGACACTTCGCACTGTTCTTCAGCATGTGATCGATCTTCATGAGCAAGGACACACACACACACACACACACACAGACAGACAGACAGACAGTCATGAACTTTTCATCTGTTAAAAGAAGTTGTATAAACATTGATATGAACTGGAATGAATGTTTTGAATGGGTCTTTGAAAATGAAAAATACTTAGACAAGTTGAATGAATTTCAAAGAGAAAAGGCATCCAGTCATTCAAGTAGTAGCCCTATATGTGCCTTTCTTAATCTTATTGTGGCACACTGTGCTTGACTGTATGTCTTTGATCTGTCACTATGAGATCTGCATGTCAGATCAAATGTTTAACAAAGCAGACAGGGACTGTAGATCTAAATGGCAGACATTACAAATCAGTTGTGGCTACGGACAAAATTGAGGGCCCATAGCCATATTTTATTTGAAACCGCATTCACGACTCACTTTACCTCTGTATTGTGACTGTATAGGCTACTTAAAGCTGCAGTCCGTAACTTTTTTGTGTTCAAAATTTACAAAATTGATATAATAAGCGAGTACACCATGAATCCATTTTCCAAACCGTGTTTTCGGCTTGTCCTGAATCACTACGGTACACCTATAATAAGTGTTTATATTTGGACTATTTAGACTGGTTCGGGTAGGTACCGCTGCGGAGTAGCCCAGTACCTGCGTGATTCGCCATAGACATGACCGATGAGCTTTGTAAAAATCGACGCGTTTCAGAAAGGCGGGGCATAGAGGAGAAACAATAATGTACAGTATGTGGAAAATAATGTGTTTTTTTTACTTTAAACCGCATAAACACATTTCATTACACCAAACACACAAAATAATGTTCTTTTTAGCAGCATCATATGACCCCTTTAAAAAAAAATAAAATCTGGTAAAGCTTCTTTTTCAAATCTAACATGATTTGCTATTACTGCCGTAACCACCAGTACTTATTAATCAGCATTAAAATTCTCTGTTGAAGGAATAGTTCTAACAAAATGAAAATTGTCATCATTTAGCTACTCAACCTCTTGTCATACTACACCTGTATGACTTACTTTCTTTTGTTAAACAAAAAAAGTTATTTTGAGAAATGTTTTTGCTTTTTTTTTTGTCCAAAAACCAACATTCTTCAAAATATCTTTTGTGTTAAACAGAAGAAAGTACAGTAAGTCATATAGCCTATGTTTGGAATGACATGAGGGTGAGTACATTTTTGGGTGGACCATCATCTTAACTGCTGGCAAGATTTTAGAAAAGCTACAACAGTAGCCGATAACTACAGCTGTTCAGGTGACATTAACAGCAATGCAGCCTAGATGAGCTGGAAAGACAAGCTGATTCTGAAGCAGAACAAGTTTGTTAGATGCAAAATTATGAAAACATGTTCTAATGCAAACTGATGAATTGCTCACAATAAGACAAGGGGTGTGTGTTAGGGTACAGTTTTAATCAATCCTGTCAAGATAAAGAGAGAGAGAGAGAAAGAGCTTTGATCAGCAGTTTCTAAACAGTTCTTCATCATTTATAAATACTTTCTCCATTTGTGTGTAGTATTTATCCAGTTCTAATTTTACACCGACACGCCAGCATTTATTTTATTAGTATATTCTGCAGTGGCCGAAGCTGGCGCAAGACATATCAAAGAACTTATCTCTTTAAAAAAAACAAAAAAAAACAGTATACTTTATTTGACATCACAGACTTTTGCCACTTATTAGTCAGAGGGCAGGTGGTGTTGGAGGAGAATTCTCATTCTAGAACATTTTTATTAGACAAACTTTTTTTAGACAAACAGCGTCTTCACAACATGGCGGCGGCGGTGGCAGCAACAATAAAGTTACGCCTTCTTTCTTTGTGTGAACATTTGGGCAGCGTTATGCAAATCTTCCCACACAGTGACGTAGATATGTGGGGCGTGATTAAACGAGTCGTTTTAGGAGGGCGTGGACCAGTCTTAACTTTTATAAAGAATATCTCTTTGGGTTTGAGACTTTAGTCTTTGCAACTTTAGGGATCTTATCTATTCACGAACAGCTTGTAACACTCCAAAGAGAAAGGAAAACTTGAAATCGCATCATATGACCCCTTTAAATGAGTGCCAACTGAGTCTCTACAGTGAACCCAGCACCTCACTAAAGCACCCAATCTGGGATTCATGAAGTCAATGCTTATCATCATCAAACAGCAGGAGGCAGAAGATGCTCTAAAATTGATATATGACGCCAGTTCAGCATACATGAAAGACCTGTTTAAAGGTTAATCACTGTATCTAATTACTTAAGCAGAAAGAACAGGCCTCAGAAGAATAAGAGTTGAACTCCAAAGGCTACGCCTTGTCCTTTCAGGAACATAAAAACTGGATTTGCTTCCAGATTTTACATTAGACCTCAAGTGGCAACCACACAGTTCTAATAGCGGTTTCTAAATGCCACTGATGTGTCCATGGATAGAAAACATTTAAAATGAACAATACATTTGTTTATATAAACAAGAACATCAATTGAGATATTTTATGGCAGTCCCCAAAATAACATATATGCCTTCTGAATGCTTTGAACACCCCTAGTGTCTGATAACCTTGGGTTGTGCAAGTCTTAAGCAGAAACAGGGATTACTGAGGCAAAAAACGAGTGCTTTGGTATAAAGAGTAAAGGCAATCGATAACTTGTTATGATGAAATCTGAAGGCTTTACTTTCACATGCATTCAGACAGACCCTGAAAGAGCCTGTGTTGAGCCAGCTTAAACACAAAAGGAGAACTAGATCCATCTATTGAAAGGGCTGAGCTCTGTTACAAAATCTCTCTTCTGGGCCCAGTGCTTTAAACCTGATGGGACTTTCCGTTTGAGAAAAGGTTGAGAGGTCTAGAGGGGTTCCTCGGTTCACTGAAAGAATGAATAATCAATGTGCTGCTGTTTAGACTGATTCATGTACAAACAAACATCGGCTCGTGACTTCATTTGGATTTTTACAATGTTTTGGTCATGTATGTGAGTATTGTGTTGATATTTTGAGGGTGAAAAGTAGAGGATAGCTTTAACAAATGCTGAAAATAATGTTTAGTACAGGAGTATAAAGGTTTTGATTATTCTGTGTAACTCTTTCACAAGCATTCACAGATTTAAGACTTATGCGATGTGAGCTACAGAATCACTGTATTTTCCAACAAAGCACTTAATTATAGGACAGAGGATCTAAAAAGGATCTTAATCTTTTTATGCTATAGGACATCACTGTTCAACAGTGAGATTTTTAGAAAAAAAATAAATAAAAAAATCTCAAACGAGCTGCATTTATTTGATCAACAATACAGCAATACTGGGAAATATTATTACAACTTAAAATAATATTTTTATATTTAAATCTATTTTAAAATGTAATTTATTGCTGTGATCAAAGCTGAATTTTCAACATCATGGATCTAATGGATCTAATTTCAGCTCCTTTAATTGATCAAAGATGAAGATGAAACTACAAGAGAAGGCCCATATGGCAAAAAAGTATATATATATTTTTTTGTGGCCAAAATATATTTTTTAATGCCATATATATATGTTGTGAACAGTGAAGCTCATTGACATATATATTTTTAATAAAAAATATATTTAATTTCAATCTTCATATAACAAAACATGTTTAAAATGTATTTTCAGTGGCAATAAAATACATTTCCAATCATACAAAAGCCTACATTTAGGCAAAATGCAAATGTGGATGGAACAGCCAACAACTAGAGATCAAGCGATCAAAGCTGAATTTATAATGATTTAATAATGTTAATTTTTTTTTTAGATATTTATATTACAATATATAGATTTTTTTTTGGGGGGGGGACATTATAAAGTTGGTTCCTTTTATTCAAATGTGCTATATGTTTACACATTTTATAGACAACAAACACATTTTTTCTTCAAATGTGACATATGTTAATGTATTTTCTTGGATTGCAATATATAGAGCAAAATATATTTATTAATGCCTTTAAATATATATATTTAACAACAACAACAACTGCTAGCTCACAATCTAAGACAATAACCAACACTGAACTGAAGAAACATTAGGCTACATATATATGATAATGACCTAAACAACAGGGCCCAACAAACCAGCAGAGCCTGGATTAAACTGTTTTTCTTTTTCAGCAGAGAAGATCAAACCTGCCCTCATGGACTGTTCTGCATGGGATTCAAACCTTCAGTCTTTCAGTTACCAACCCAAATTGTAATTCACTGCCGCAGTGAGAGTGATGAATACGTTTGAGAGTTATAACCCTGGGCCTTGGGTCCGCTCAGAGCTGTCACACACCGGGCCTTGAATTCTGAATTTGCAACCTTGTCAGGTCCAAAGACTCCATCCATCTTCACTTCCACCTCTCATTACAATTCACACAAGTGTTCGACCATTAACACTCTCTACAAAGGTGATTATGATTACAGCTCTCATGTCTGCCTTTCAGAAAACTGAGGTATAAATGTTTCAGAAGAAGTCAAAAAAAGATAGTGTGTTATGAAAATTCAGTGTAAATTCTGTTTTTCATCACATAAAGGAACATGCTTTTGTGTTGTTTTCTCTTCAGTGTTTTAGGGATATATGAAATTTCAAACCATATAAATACTGCTTTTTGATGATTTTTTTTTTTGCCTGTGAGCTGGAAATATAGATATTATTAATTTGTTTAGAGGAAACGCAAGAGGATCTTGGTTATAAACTGAATAAGATATGAAGTTATGACAGACTGTCAAAAAACTAAAATATTAGACTCACCTGAAATGATACACATTGCTGATTTCACAAGAATCTTGAGTTCTCAAACATTTAAGGTTGTTGTTGTTTAATGACAACGCCGTATACCAGATAGAAGCATCTGTATATCGTCTGCAGAATCCTCTACAGAGAAAACACAGGATATAAACACACAACCTTGTGGAATAAGAGAAAAGTTTTTGACGAACAGTGTCTTGGAACTGTGTAAATGAAATGAAAAATTTACCATGATTGTACATTTAGACCTGTTGAGTCATTTATATTTAAAACTAAATCTGGAGTATTTTGAACAATGGCATACAACTAAAAATAGGGCCCATTTGGAACTGTTATTAGTTCATCTAAAAAATAAAAAAAATGATTTATGCATTTATTCATCCGAATGTCATTTCAAATGTTTCAGTTTCTTTCTTCTGCAGAGGACAAAATAGAACATGTGAAGACTGTTTTCTATACACCGTGTAATTCGAGTGAACAGGGACTGAAGC
This sequence comes from Sinocyclocheilus anshuiensis, assembly GCF_001515605.1. Classification (NCBI taxonomy): domain Eukaryota; kingdom Metazoa; phylum Chordata; class Actinopteri; order Cypriniformes; family Cyprinidae; genus Sinocyclocheilus; species Sinocyclocheilus anshuiensis. The sequence goes on from NW_015555703.1 coordinate 1,018,309, forward strand.
TTCAAAAAGAAGAAAAAACCTCAAGGGCTATTCACTCAGAATATGTTTTTGAGTTTAATAATGTAAGACAGAGGGCATTAAAAAGAAGGAAAAAAAACAGTGTTCATGCCTGCAATGATGAAAAAGACATGAGACGTGTGTGCAACAGTCAAGCCTACAGACCATTCATCAGGGGCACCGCTAAAGGGGGGAAGTTAGGACGATTCTAAGGGCCCACGCACTTTTGGGGGCCCCCGAGATCTGTTTTATTAGTAGTAACAGTAGTAGTAGTAATGTAATAGAAATTATAAATGTATCTACCAAAGAGTTACAAATAAAACAAAATTACGGCTTATTTCTGCATTTCCCTGTTTAAAAAAAAAAAATCCTTTAGCTGGGTTTCCACAGGCAGGCAGGGCCACAATTATCTACAGTGTATGAAGCTAAAGGTTTTTGGGTTAAGGTTCATAATGTAGAACATTTGGCAAACCGAGCCAGACGATTTGGTCAGTCGCACTTTTAAACACATTTTATTTTTGCTATAGAAAATCTACAAATTCATACTCTGATTACATAGAGCAGCAGCAGGAAGCGCGTGAGGTTGTCATGGCAGCCAGATACACTGCACGCAAATTATTATTCAATTATTCGCCACACTAAACTTAGCAATAAACACGTTGAAAATAATACACTCTAATGAACAGGTTTGACTACTTTAGTAATTTCTAATTTTGAGTAAAAAAAAACAGCATATAATGCTATTCTAGGGAATTGTGTGCTTCTAATTTTATACCAATAGTTTGAATAGGACCATTTTCTATTTTAACAGAACAATGCCTCTGTGTATAAGGCAAGGTAAAAAAAAAAAAAAAAAAAAGATTGATTAAAGGTGTCGTTCACCTTTGTCAAATGATGCTATGTAGAAGGATCATTCTAAGGAAATGTCAATTTTTCTGTCCCTAGCCTTTACAGAAATATTACACTTGAAAAACACTTTAGGGTCAATATAGTGTATGTTTGGTGCAGTAGGGGGCCCAACCTCATATTCCTTCATAGAGCCCAAATTGCTAGTGGCACCCCTGCCATTCATGATTATTTTAAAGCTACCAATATTGTTATTAGTTAATTAATTAAATTTTTATTATTTTTAATATTGTTCAGGTAGCCTATTCATACTGCATGTCAAGCAAGCACGGGTGAGTTTTCATGTTTACCATATTTGATGAGCTCTGTACCTGCCTTGATCAGGGTTTATATATGAATTAAAGCCTCAAATCTGTACATCATATAGTGTGATCGTGTCTTGTCAAAAGACGATTAAAATATGGATTCAAATGCATGGAAATCAAAATTCTTATTTTATGTTGTGTCATTTGTTATGTGCACATAATAATAATAATTATTATATATGTGCCCCCATAATCTTTTATCAGAAATACTATCATTACTCTGTCTCTTCTCAGACATACACCGGGCGAACAGATGGTGCTGCTCACTATAACTAGTTAAGCTGTATCATCAGGAGCAAGGGGAGGGGTTTAACTGAAGCCCCTGATGATTTGCCAAAAGCCCCTGTTTTTTTTTTTTTTTTTTGAAGATGAACCCTTCGCTTCACAAATAAAATATGTTTTATAAATGTATTTTGTTCCCCAAGTAAATCCATCGGTCCGTGATGAAAATCACTCTGCGCTGCTAGCTGTGGTAGATTACCGCTTACCTTACTTGTTCATTCACTAAAGCAGCTTGTAAGCCCTGTTTTTTTTTTTTTTTTTTCCTAATTCGGAATGTTCTTTTTAGCAACATCATATGACCCCTTTAATATGAGAAACATCTGAGGTGTGAAGATGTGTTTCTTGTAAAAAAAAAAAAAAAATTATGTCACCTTTAAGGGACTGTAAATGTGAAAGAAAAATATTTTGTACAAATTTGAATGGAAAAATTTTACTTTTTGCCCACAAAAGGGTGTTCTTGTGGCATCTATCAGCAGGGACTGATGGGACTATACTAACCAACAGAACTATGAGCACTCATTTTAAGCCTCCAAACCAGTTTGACATAGCAAAACTGAGTCAACCAGTGGTTTGGGGCAGGACTGTCTATTTGGACAATCTGACCAATGGCAGATGAAGGATTGTTCAGGAAACCTTAAACACTCATGCAACTCTGTTTGGTGACTGTATAGTGGTACAGAAATGACAAACTTTACAATAAAGTTCAGTTTGTTAACTTAGTTATCAGAGTGCATTAGGTATCATGAACTAACATACTTTTACAGCATTTATTTATCTAGGTTAATGTTTTTTTTTTTTGTTTTTTTTTTACATAATAATACATTTGTAACATTTCAAGTTGTATAAATTAATGCATTAATTAACATTGCACAGTAGTACATCTATAAATTAACCAAAATGCTATCAAGTGTTGTTCACTGTGCGTTTATGGTACCTTAATTTAAAAAGAACACATTTCATGATTATTTTACCCTTATTGATGTCATATCGGGGCTCATAAGACGAAAACGTTTGGGAAATACCACTCTGTCATTTCTAGCCTTCAGATAACGGGCCAGTTGGTGGATGTATATAAACTCATTGGTTTAGTGATACCAATAGTTCCCATCTCTGTCTTTGCCATACTGCCACATAAAAGGGAGCTGCTTTTTAATCATAAAGCGATTGCTTGCCTATCAAATTGTCCTGTAAAGTTCCCATTTTATCACCAGCATATGGACTACAGCAGAGACTAAATCCTCCCTTTGCTTCACGGTGAACCTGTTTCCATGCATAATCTGCAAAAGCAAACCAGAAAAGGGTCAATTCAAAAGAGAGGAGATTTCACATTCAATATCTACATCCTCCAGGAGTCAGGAGTACTGCTTTCTCATTAGATGGATTTTACTGTTTTCATTTTCATCTCTTATTTTACAAAGAACAAGACCTATCAAACCTGGTGTAGTCCCAGTGCAGCAGAATGGAGATCAGTAGCCTTACCAAAATCCATAGTTTCACCTTCCTGAAAGTTGAGGTAATTTCTCCTTTTTGGTACTATCCTCCAGAAGCTTCTTACAGATCATCAAGGTGTATAGTTGTTGGCTTGCATTAGACTTTGTAATAAGGGTGTCCTTTAGCCTGCTTTACTCGGTCAAGCTTCCTCAGAGCTTTAGCTTTGTTCATTGCCTCTTGGGTTTCCTGGCAAGAGGCTCCTGCCAGCTCTACTGCTTCATCCAGATCCAGAAACGGATGTTCTTCAACTGTCGAGGGGTCCTTCATGCCAACAGTCCAGCATTCTCCTTAGAACAGCTTATTACAGTAATTATCCGGTGTCACCAGTGTTGTGCGGTGCATCCCAGATTCATCAGCTGAGCCTGCAATGTATATTACATCCAAGACCACTCTTCACAGTACTACACTTGGCAGTTAGTTCAAACATATTACTCTCACAGCTTAATCAAACCCTGTCACAACCCTATTACCTCTGAGGATCTGATGCATATTGTGCACCAAAAAGACAAAATCTGGTTGAAATCAGTAGTTCCTATCTGATCAATTGGCGCTACCAAATATAATCTGTAGACCAAACTTAATGCCAAAAGCTAGACAAGGCTTTCTCAGAGATGGCAATTCTTGATTTCCTTAAGCTGTTCGTGGTTTTTGCCTGGTTCTTCAGGTCAGGGTTCCTCAAATCCTGGAGGTCCACTGTCCTCAGAGTTTAACTTCAACTAATCAAGGTCTTTAGATAACTAGAAATTACAGACAGGGCCATATTTGAAGCTGTATGATGTCATACTGCTCAGGCCCCGCCTATGACTGCTGACGGGCTGTCCAGTATTAGCATATTTCCGCCCTCAGCCAGTTGTATGCTGTCCACCATTTTCTCTGTGCTCGAGTAGCTGTAACGACAACAATGTCTCATTAGTAATGCAGGTGTTTTGTAGTTGGATGTGAAAGTGAACATAAGAGTCTTCATTTTTCTCAACATCAGAGCCACTGAGGACGCAGTGGATTGTTTTAGACGGTAATGCGCCACCAAATAGTCAAAAAACGGAAGAGAGGGGCGGGGTGAGCAGTAGCTCATTATCATTTAAAGAGACATACACTGAAATGGGTCACTGTGAACAGAGTTGTTTTTGACGAGGTAAAAACCGTTTTGTTTTACACAAACATTGAGGAATTTTAACCAAAGTATGTTGCAGACATTTCATGAAGACCCTAAAGAATCAACCATCTTGTGGAAAATGGGCATCCCCATTGATGTCCCCTTTAAGATCTTGATTAGGTTGTTATTAGCTGGATTAGGTGTGTTTGATTAGCGTTGGAGGAGCTAAACTCTACAGGACAGTGGACCTTGACGGCCAGATTTGAAGATCCACCTTTAAAGTACATAGAAATGGCCTCACAAGCTGTTAGACATCAGAGTTCAGTACACTCGCTGAGATTCAAATGCAGACTTCATTCAAATAGCTATTTGTCCTGCCAAAAAGGTCTGTTTTTGATTTTTCTCCGCAGTGTAAAGGTGCACTGAGGTGTTGGTCTCAATCCAGACAATTTGTCTTATCACAGTTTGCTCACATTTTACTCTGGCACCATCTCCAGGCCCAAAGCTTGTAGCATTTGCCAGGTCTTTCCACCCCAGGGCGAAAAATCACAGATCTCCGCTCTCTGCACCAGAGAGGCCCTCCGCATGATGTCTTGTCAAATATAAAACTGGGGCAAAAAAAAACTTTTTCAGTAGATTGTTACATTATAAATTAATTATCTTGCGATTTTCTTGCTATTTAGATTGTTTGCTGAACAGATGCTTAATACTACATTCAGAGTTGCTTTATCCAACATAGGAAAATCTAATTGAAAAATCATGCCTATACCTACATTTTTGCAAAACTCCAAAAACTTAACTTTTTATACAATTTACTGCTATTTCCAGCTGAATGGACACTAGTGCACAGCACAATCACCAGAGTTAAAATGCAGGTGTTCTTTTAGAGTAAAGAGTCAGTGTTATGGTGTTGAATCAAGGGACTGATATTTACTCGTTCCAAACATGTATGACTGACGTTATTTTGTGGATTATTCACATTATTAAAGGGCAAGGCATTTTTATTTCTAAAGCACATTTAAAACAGCAGCTGCTGACCAAAGTGCTGTACAATCTAAGAACGTTAGACGATTTAAAACTATCAACATGGGAAGACAGCCTAATGTGTACCGGCAGATCAATCCACAATCGTGGAGCAGCAACCGAAAAGGCATCTCCATTTAACTTCAAACGAGACTGTGGCACAGTCAGCATCTAACTGAAGACATTAAAGGTCTAGAACATTTCTGCTGGAGCAGAAGATCTGTAAGGCCGGGACACACCAAGCTGACTTTAAAGAACTAGCGGCGACGGAAGCCGACGTGTTGTTGCCTCACGTCGGCAGCGTCGGACCAAAAAGCTGTGCTCGAACACACCGCACAGACTACAGCCGACGGCAAACTAACACGTGCGTTCTGCGCATGCGCGAGAGGAATTAACTGTCTATATCAGCAGCTATCAATAGTATATATTCGTCATTCAAAATGAGAAACCGAAACAAAGATATACGAGATAAACGCAGATATACGAAACGTAAACAAAGCAGCGCTTGCTTAACATTTTGAATATCAGTAACGTTGATAACTTTAATCATTTTAAGCGGCTCATGCTGTTATGAAAACATTCGTATATTAGAATGATTGGGAAAGATCACGTAACATTTAAACAGCCTTCTGTCTGTACCGCCTTCATTTACGTGCTTGTTTTCATCACTTTCGCTTTAATTCTCGGGCACTGACTTGTTTGCTAAACTGAACATCCAATCAGAGCTCTCATGCCCGGTTCAGACTACACGATTTTAGCCCGATTTTGCCACGATTTGCTTGACGTAGCGTGTCGTGGGGATTCGTAAACGACAATGGGCGTCGGGACGCAAGATTCCATCGTTTCAGCACATGTAGTGTGTCATAGTGGATGACAAACGATTCCGCGTCTGCGATGCTTCACAACATCAGGACAGAAAGACTAGCATGTTTAATTTTTTTTCCGTCGTCCAAGACGAGTTCTGTCACATTGGTGACGTTGACCAATAGCAGCACAGAAGCTCTTTCATACACAGGTTTCAAACATGTCAAAACGAAAGAGAGATGATGGTGCTGCTAGGTGGAATTATGAGATGGAGGAAAGGTTCGTGGAGCTGTGGCAACAGTACTCCTGCCTGTATGATGTGTCATCGAGGGACTACCACGACAGAACAGAGAAAGAAAAATGCTGGCGAACTATAGCGGAAGCGCTTCAGCAATGTTTACACTCTTGTTTTTGGAAGTCAGTCGCTAGTTTCGCCTTCTCAATGACATCACGCGCGTCGTTAAAGACGGCACGCGATAAATGGTCGGGAAGCAACGTGTAGTCTAACATGTTTCTTGTCCACGACACGACAAGATTTTAGGAGTTAAAATCGTGTAATCTGACATAGTGACTATCGTGACTGACAAAAAGATCGTGTAGTCTGAACCCGGCATCACTCGCGCCGATGGTCCCGACGCCGATTCAGCATGTTGAATCGGGCAAACTGCCGCCGACGTGAGCCCGACGAGAGCCAACGAGTGGAACACACCAAACAAACTAGCCTTACAGACGCTCACCGACGGCTGACCATTGGCTTGGTGTGTCCCGGCGCCCGACCGTCGGCTTGGTGTGTCCCTGCCTTAATGTATCGTGGAGCATGGCCATTTAACCCCTTACAGACATACAATAAAACCTTAAATTTAACACGGTATTCGACCAACCAATGAAGTGAAGCCAGAACAGGCGAATTATGTTCAGGCGAAATATATTATATTGTGTGTTCCTCAGAAGAAAGTCATAGAGGTCTGCAACAACATGAGGGTGAGTAAATAACAATTTTCATTTTTCGGTGAAAAACGAACAGTGCTAACTCTCTTCAAGGAGGCCCAAACATCTGGAGAGACATTAGCTCAGAACATCTTTACTGAGATGCTGCCATTGTGGTTTATTTTTTTTTTACATTTTGCCATCATTAGAAATTAGTTTACTTGTATTGGGTGAAAGTGTTTTTTTGTAGCTCACCAGGTGCAGGGAAAAGTCCTGTGACACATGAGTCCCATTAAAATAGCTCAAAGACTTGTAGAAATAAGCTAAAATGGCATAGTTTCTTCAGCAAGTGTGTTTTTATCTCACTTTGCTCACTATCGGTTGGGTTTTGGGTAGGATTTCGTGTAGGTTTAACATGATAGAGCCTTTTAACCTTTTAGCGTAACCCACCAGACATTTCATCCCCAAACTGCTGTGATTGAACAACCAAAGCATCTGCATCTGTTGCAGATAAAAGGTGACACGCTAAACGTGCAAAAAGCAACATAACATCATTTTGCAGAAATGTCACCACAGGCATGTTTTCCCAATGACCTTGGCTTGACTACAAGTGACAAATAACAATAATCAACTTGTTTCAAATTGTAAGAAATTATCATTTTGGTTAAATCAAGGGCTAGGGTTAAGCATAAGAGTTACATAGTCACCTATTTTCAGTAAGCCATTTTTGTCCTCCTTCCCTGTTCATCCTCTTCAATTTCAAATCTATGAATGTTTACAAGAAATATGTAAAATGAAAATGTGCTTATCTATTTTGTCTATGCATGCATGACAAGGATCTACTGTTGAAAGCATATGCTTTTGGAGATTGAACGTTTTTTGAAAATAAGCTTAACAAAACATATTTGATCCCCAGTGCTTTCCATACAGTTTGTAGTATTTTATTAGAAAGTGGATTCTTATGTGGACCGGTAGAATCAGGAAGGTGGACCATTCTTGCATATTGGTGTTCCTAAACACTTACAGAAAGACTGATAGTTAACTTGTAGATGTTGAACATGCCAGAGGCAGGACCGTGTTTTCAGATTAAAAATCTGTGCTTTTAGCTGCAGGCTATGAAAATACTTGAATGTGTGGAGGATCACCGTGTCCCCCTCCTCTCGTTCAGTCTCACCAGTTTCCCCAGTTGGACTGTCCTCATTTAGAGATTATTACTGCAGCTAGAATGCATTAAAATCCCTTAATGACTTCATACAACCATTACATCGTCTTTTTGTTTTGTTTTTTCCACCTGAGATCAGTGAGCTATCAAATACAGAACACCGCTAATGAGAGAGTAATAATGCCTTTATTTTGATAATAATATCTTGTATGTAATGATCTTGTAATCCCTCATGGTGACAGCAGAAATACACTGATGATATCTTGACTGTTAGTAAATGTTGTTCATATGGTAATAATGTGCGATGGTCTATTTGCAAACATTAAAGACCAGTAACTGGCTGAACATGATTTCATGCTAGAAATGCCTTAACTGATGTGATGCATGCTCTTGATAATATGATTCTATTATGATGAAATTAAAAGGGGGAGTCGTGGCCTAATGGTTAGAGAGTCGGACTCGTAACCCAAAGGTTGTGGGTTCGAGTCTCGTACCAGCAGGGATTGTAGGTGGGGGGAGTGAATGTACAGTGCTCTCTCCCACCTTCGACTGAGCTGCCCTTGAGCAAGGCACCAAACCCCCAACTGCTCCCCGCTGCAGCATAAATGGCTGCCCACTGCTGTGTGTGTGTTCACTGCTGTGTGTGTGTTCACTGCTGTGTGTGTGCACTTTGGATGGGTTAAAATGCAGAGCAC